>NW_026729934.1:0-30000 GCF_030272615.1 Cryptomeria japonica | reverse complement strand
GCAATCAGATTGAAGACGCACAAAGTTGGGACGATTGGCTCTTCCACCAATGCTACGAATGAATGGTTCCCATTCATCAAGTAGACCATTTAATGCAATCATAACAAGATCTTTATCCGAGATTTGGCAATCAAGAGTACTTAGCTTGTCCTTTAGTTCATTGATCTTCATGAAATAGGCTATGATTGAATCTTTGTCTTTCATTTTCATGTGAAGAAGTTGTTCTCTTAGAGCAAGAGCCCTGCTGAGGTTGTTGACTTCATACATCCCTTCCAAGTGTTTGATCATTTCCCTGGCAGATGCAAACTTTGATATGACAGTGACAAGATGATTCTTGACGGATTCAATTATGATCTTCCTAGCCTTGAGGGAGTCTTTCTTGAACTGTTTCAGCTCTTCAGCATCTTCTGGAGGGGATAGCCCTTCTTCTTCTATGAATTTCAGCAGATCATTCTCTTCAAGGATTAATAGAATACGGACTTTCCAAGCAGCAAAATCAAGGGCTCCGTGAAGTCTATCTTCAGCCCTCAAACCTGACATTTTAATCTGAAAACAAACAGCAGCTATATGCACCAAACGATTTACTAAAATATGAAGTTAGTGACACCAAAGCTCTAATACCATGTAATTTTTGTGCCCTAGATCAGTGATCAGTTTTATGTCTTTTAATTATGCCCTAGTTTGTTAATCAGAATTGTAACAGTTTAGTAAATCATAATTTAGTAAACTTAGAAATGAACGAAGTAAACAAGTAACAAACACACATACCCTGGGAAAACCTCCAAGGAGGAAAAACCGAGCATTAAAGACCCACAAGTTAGATTATATATTCTCTCTTAATTGCACAAGTACAATACTTAGCTTCCTTGTCAGATCTGATCCCTTTTGTATGACAGATCTGCACTTCTAAGTTCTTCAAGTCTGCACCAAAATAGCCTATGTCCTCTTGGATAATTTCGCACAAGTCTGGACAAGTTCGCACCCTCCTTGTAAATTCGCACCTTTTCATGCAGAGCTAATTCGCTTCACTTGAATGAATGATTTGTCTTTGCAAAGTATCTTTAACCTTTATTATTGCAAGTCGGCCTCCTTCCTTTTTGGCACCAATATTGTTATTATGGCGTGGGGTTTTAGCATGGCGTGAAGTATAGGGTTGCGCTTAGACTTGGGGTCACGTTACCCTTTAGGATAGGGCCCAGTCCTAAATGGGTTCGGATGTTGCCTTAAGGCAATCCAAACCCATCCATAGACCTAGTTACAAACAATAGATAATAATGATTAGCAACATCCCCAAGGGGTATTACTATGAAAATCTCAAAACATCATTCTTAGAAAAAACCTATGGATCAAAGTTGGTCATATAAATGAATCTCTTGGAGACGCCAAAGATATTGTATATCCCCTTTGGATCTAAAACCACTAGAATCAGCAATATATCTTACAATACCATTTGATAACTATAATAGTGCACCATGGGATGAAACAAACCCATAAAATATACCATACAACCTATATATCTAGGCAACCATAGACAAATAGCACTATCCATGGCATGGGCTATCACTATACGCAAATAAGAAGGACTAATACTAAATAAAGACACAATTGATATTGGTAAAGCTAAAAGACAAGGTCTCACATTTACAACAGTCTCTAGAGTCAAATCTGTAGAAGGCATTTGCATACAGCCCATGTTCGCTTTCTATTGCTATTCTAAAATGAATAAGAATCCATACAACATTATTAAAGAAAGAAGAAGAAGAAGCTTGCTTATAATTGCTCTCACAATAGCAGGTTTAAGTATGTGCAATTAGTTGTGCACTCTCTTAAAGTTATACACTTTTAATTATTCCCTTGTTTAATATAGAAAAAATAATAAAACTAATCAATTACAACATTTTATTTTATGCAAGTGAACAATTAATGATCAAGAAAAAAAAAAAAGAATAAGTTTTACTTTCCTTCTCAAAATTTCTATTTTTTTTCTTTAAAATTGTGTATCTTGTAAAATAGTTACTAAGTATGGATTTCTTGTATAGCAAAAATGTGTTTCAATGCATTTTAATGCTAGGATTTTAAAAGAGGTGCTACAAAAGAGAGAAAGAGACACTCTTGTGTAACTTTGATTGATCCAAATGGGTTGCTAATTATTCAAAGGAATCTAATTGTTTTGAGACAACGAAGAAATTCAACAAAATTATGTATGTAATTATATTATACAATGACATTTGTCTCAATAAATTTTTTTAAATACTTAATCATATAATGTTAAAATTCATTTATATTTTCCCTATATTTTTTTAATATACTTAATTATGTAATATTAAAATTAATTTATATTTTTTCTATAATTTTGTATTGGCATATTCTTTCAACCTCTTACGAGTGTGCAAGTGTAGCTTTTTTTTTTTTTTTAATTATGCAATTTTATCAAAAACATCTTAATCTAAATTAATATTACAAATTATTATGCACCAAATTCTCGAGATTTACTTCGAAAAATCCTGACGTGCCTTGAATACAAACTATGTTCTCATTGGCCTCATTTTTCCATGATTAAACAATCTGTTCACACCTCCATTGAAATTCTTTAACCATGTCTTGTCCTTTTCATGATTGCAGGTAATGCACGAACATGATTAAATATCCTCGATTGCCTCTCTTTTTCATAATTGCACTCATTAATTCACACCCCTTCTGGATGTTAAATTTACATTCTGGATCTGATTGAGTTTACAGGTTCCAAATTTTGAAATTTTGAAATTTTGAAATCTGAGTAGAGGAGATCAATGGATGCATGTAAATATTGCACCTACAAATGTATGTGTATTCATTCATCTTTGCCTTTGGCTTCTCATGTGCCTTCATTTTACAAGGTCATGGTAGGGGACTTCTCCTCTCAATTGGTGAGTCAAAATCTTTCATTAATGTCTTCCTCTTCTTTTCACTTGTAATTCAATAGAGTTTTGCAAACAAATCTTAGAGATACAGAAATCTCAAATAGAAAACATCCTGTGTTTTTTTTCAAGGTGATTAAGTCTTGTATCAATGTCTTCCTGTTCTTTACACTTGTAACCAAGATATAATTTTTTCTAGTTTTGCAAATCTTAGAGATACAGAAATCCCAAACAGAAAACATGTTTTGTTTTATTTAGGGTGATTACGACTTTTAGAGTTAAGATTTGTAAGTAAAAATTATTTAGGGTGATTACGACTTTATGTTTGTAAGGTATAGTCTTTTTCATCTTTCCATTAATGGCGAGGTAATAGACAAGTTCAACCATTGATTGGATTGCAGTTACAAATACAGAGATTGTATTACAATGTAGTTTCATATTAATGGAAAATAAGATTATAGATTTGTGTTTCATTGAGCTAAAAAAATAAAATGTCAAACTATAAATTTTACTTTCATCAATTCAAATAGTTTTGGTCTGCAGAGTGCAGCGTACTGAATTATTTGATTTGCTGGATTTAGCTTTTCATGGTGTAAGGGGAAATCAATGTTTTATTGTTTTGTATACTGTTTTTGTTTCTTTAAATCTTAATTATATTACCTAAGTGCTTTGTGTTCATTTCTGTGAACTGTAAAATCTGAAGTTCATTTTATATTGTATATAGTTTATTTTTAAAAAATCTTAATTTTAAATTTGTGTTAAAAAAAAATTAGGGTTGCAGTTGCATGGATGGGGGCTTTCCAAGAAATTTTTGTGGGTGCTGTAAGATTTTTCAAAACTGATGATCCCATAAATTTTGTAGAACAGTTTAATTTACAAATTTAACTTCAAAACTGGTGATCCCATAAATTTTGTAGAACAGTTTAATTTTGTGGGTGCTGTAAGATTTTTTAGAGTTTCAAAACTGGTGATCCCAGAAATTTTGTAACTTCAAAATTTATACAGTTATGAATTTTATTATTAAATACATATTCAATTTAACACAATACCTAAACATAAATTTTTTCCATATACTAAGATGCTATCATTGCTTCCAATACCGAATTGGTGGTTGCTAAAGATCTGTAAGCTTCGAAGCCTGTCTTCTTTCAGATTGGGAAAAGCTCTGCATTTCCATTAAAAGTATTTTTCTTGTGTTTAATTAATTTAACCATTCTTTTTTTAAATTAAAAATTCTAAACAAAAATGGTATAGTCTATTTTTAATTTTTTATTTGAAATAATTTTAAAATATTATTTCACAGTAAATAAGAAATCCAATTTTTCAAACAAAAAAGCATTTACTACCCTAACCCTTCAAACTCCTTTATGTCCCACTAACCGGGTAAAGTTTGGCCAGAAAGGTGTAATCTTTAACATTTGTTTAGAATGGTGTAATCTTTAACATTTGGAAAGGTGTAATCTTTAACATTTGGAAAGAAACATAATTTTTAGTCCCAAATGAACTTTCTTCTAAGTTAGACACACCATGCGATCGTTAACTTTCATATATTTTTATGTTACTTTTTATGACTTTCGTGGGTGGTAAAATATACAGAAATGTAAATTAGTAAAAAAAAAAATTTTAAATTATATAAAGTTAGATATTGGTAAAATTTGAAATAATATATTTTTTTAAATTGTTATTTTAATATAAAAAATTATATTTTATTTTTAATTTATTATAGTTAGATATTTTTTATTGATAATTTATAAGAGATGAAATTTTAGTTGAAACTTTGTATTTTTTTTTTATTGATATTTTAATTAAAAACTTAAATCTTTCTTATTTTAAACAAATTAAACTTGGATTTTTTATAATTCTTTAAAAAATAATTAATATAAATAATAAATAAAATGAATAAAGATTTAATTAAATATTTATAATTTTTAGTATGTTATTCTTATTTCTAAGATTTAAATAATTAAAATAATATAGAATATAGTTAAAATTTAAAAATTATTATATAATGTATTGATATTTCGTTTTTTATTAAAAATAATAAAATATTTATTTTAAATTTTTCAAACATAAAATGTTTAAATGTATAATTTTTTATATAAGCAACAAATATAAAAGATTTAAATGTATAATTTTTTATGTTTTCATTTGTCTTTATTAAAATGTCATAAATATAAAATATTTTATTCAGAATCTTTAAATATAATAATTAATTTTCAAGTGACATATTCTCATATTAATGTATCTTACAACATATCATATCTTAATCATACTATTATTGATCACCTCATATTAGATCTATATATATGTTGGATTGACCTAAGTCACTTTCATGATTCTAGATGTGAATCTTGTGAGTGAAGTTAGCACATACTCACTTTCAAAATTATGCACTCTCATCAAATGAATACAATATCACACCTAAGCTTAACACTAAATACAAATCCAAACACATTTAACAGAAATAGTTGGTGAACACGATCATGGAGATGTTTACAAAGAAAAAGCAAAATATTTGATGAATTAGTGATTTAAGTTATTTTTCTGTTATGTGCAAAGAAGATTTCCTTTTGGGTGGTTCTGTTTAGGATTGAATTAAATTTTGCAGGAAATCCCTGGCGAGTTTGCAGGCGGAATGAATTGTAAAACTGCGATTCTGATGGGGCCAAGTTGTAATTTGTGGCATGTAAATGTAAAATTCGGCTCTACTGGTGCTGCTGCTTTTACAGATGGATGGCAAGCTTTTGTTTCTGACAATCGTATAAGAGCAACAGACATTCTTGTTTTCAGGCATGCCAGGGATATAGATTTTGTTGTGCAAGTCTTTGGTGCAATTCCACGTGAAAATGAACATGATCATCCTCAACAAGAAATTTGCAGTCAAAACAAGGAAATTGAAATTGTCTTAGTAGATTCTTCCACTTCCACGTCGTCTGCACTTCCAAACGTTGAATCTCCCTCATTTATGAGGGATAATTCAGGTAAGAAGAAAGTTCAAAGATTTTGCAAAACTGAAAGATTGTAAGTCATTTTGTTTTCTGAAAATATACTCATGTGTCTCCTCCATGCAGTTGTCAACCCTGGGAAAAGTACAGAAGCAATGTTTTCATTGACCCTAACCAAGAGTGCAACATCCCAAAATTTTCACCTCGTAAGATTTTTTGTTTCTATCATTTGAATTGAGGTTAGTGCAGTGCAGTGCAGTTTAGGATAAAATGAAGTCAAGTGATTTTTTATGTTACAGACCATTCCACGTGATTTTGGAGAGCGGTGGTTACCAAAAAAGAGAGTAGAAGCAAGATTTGTGCATCACAAGAATCCTGGAGAATGGCGGCATATGGTGGGAGTGTTTAATAAAGGAAAGACATATGGAGTAAGATGGAAAGAATTTGCCATCGATAATAAGCTGCGTAAAGGAGACAAATGTGTTTTTAAGTTGATAAACGCAGTCAACCACATTTTCATGGTCTATGTTAACACACAGGATTTGTAATTAGTTTGTGTTAGATTTGTAATAATTTTTGTTTTAAATAGAAACATCAGAACAGATGTATATTCCTGACTAGTAATTAGATCTATGTTAGCTTTTCTAGAGCAGTCAAAGTTCTACCAAAAGATTACTTAAGACTCGATAACAATAGTTACCTCTGTTGCCTGCAATTTTGTAAAACTGTTCTAATCAAAATTAAATATGTACTTCAACTTTTTATTAAACAAATGAATGATACTTAGTAGCTGCATGCAATTCCTATGCTGTTTTAGATAGTTTTTGCAGTCCAAAACAATTGTTTGATGTTGCATAATGGAAATAACCACTTTATATGTTATTTTTATATTTAAACATCATGGAAATAAAGTTAAATAACTACTTTCACTATGTAGGTCATGAGGATATTTTAGCAATATTAATCTTGATTTGGATGATGTATTCTTAGTTTATCAAATTATATGTCTCAACTCCACAGTTTTGTCATTTTTTATTGATCCACATTTCATGAGTAGTAGTTCACAAGAACTATCTCTCACTAGTATGAATGGTCCACTTAACACTAATTGCATCTATCTGACGCTTATAGGGGTGAAGCAATGAAACTTACCAAGACGTCACCCATTTTGGTACTACTCTAACTCTAACACACTTAAGCATGGAATTTTCCCCAAGATAAAGCCCACTTAATTGGCTATCCCATTTGCAAAACCTTCAAGTGTTGTCCCTTTGAAGAATTCATTGTAAAGCTCCCCTACTCATTCATTTACATTTAGGTGACATGTTTTGTAGCATATCAAATTATATATATTTTTAATCAAGACTCAACTATGTAATTTTGAGTCAATCTTTATCAACTCATATTTAATGAGTAGTGGTTCACAAGGGTGAAATATTGGAACTTCTTGGGAGGTCACTAATCCTTGTATTACATCAACTAAAATATACTTAACCTTGGAGTTTCTCCCAAGGTCAATCCCAATTGGTTTGCTTCCCCATTTGTAAAACCTTCAACAATTGTTGTTCCTCAATATGGCTCATGCATTATAAAGCTCCCTATCTTATTCATTACATGTTTAGTGGTAATTTTTGTAGTATATGAAATTATATAACATAATCTCAAAATTCAACTATCTACATAATATCAAGTCGATATTTATTGACCCATATTTCATGAGTAGTTTCCTAGAAGAGACCATATTTAATAAACATGAATGGTCCTCTTAGAGATCAATGCATCTAAATGATGATCAAAAGAGTGGGGCATCAAGATTCATGGGATATCATCCATCCCAATACTACTATGACTATAGTGTACTTAACCATGGAGTTTTCCCAAGACCAAAACCGCATAGCATGTTACCCTATATGCAAAAAATTTAGTAGGTGTTGTGCCTTATAAAAAATTCATTGTATATCTCCCTAACTCATTGATTTACATTTAGGTTGTGTTTTTCATAGTGTATGATAAAATTATATGGTCTTTTAGTTTGATTCAATTACATATTTTTTAGTCAAACTTTATTGGCTCATATTTTATGAGGGGGGGTTTATAAGAACTCAAATTTAATCATGAACATGAATGGTCCTCTTGGCTCATATTTCATGAGTAAGAGTTCATAAGAACCCATCTTTCATGAGCATGAATGGTCCACTTAGCTCTTGTTACATCAAGATGATGTGCATAGGGGTGAAGCGTTGGTGCTTCTTAAGATGTCATCCATCTTGATACTATCAATAATAAAATCATTTTCACAAGAGAAGAATGTAATAGGAAATAAATTGTACATACTTGATAATAATAAGCCACTTCAAGGGTGAAAGCCGAGTCAAATTATTCAACAAAAACATAAATCACAATATGATTAAAATAAACTAACCATTAGCTCATATATTAAAATGAATAGATATTTTAAATAAAGATATCTAAAAGATGTTGAGAGATATCAATATTGAGGTTTCTATACTAAGTTATCTATGTATTTAAGATATCCATAATAGTTTAAGTATACATATTATTAGATGTTACTTAACCATTTTTTAAGTTGTTATGAATAAATATATATTAAAATTTGTATAATTGAGGGTGTTCCTTTAATTAGCTTAGATTAATATAAGAAAAACTCTTCTTTACAATATCTATGTAAATATTATTTTTGTTAATGTGAATCTAAACTACTACATACACGCATTAATGTACTCCCCAATTTATAGTATCCAAAGTATTGACAATTGGCAAACAATAATGTGTGATGCTACTTTTCATGATTATTGGCATTGTCACAACCCTCCTTTATCACTTTTTGATTTGATACAATTCTATTATATTTTTTGTTACTATTTTTTCTATTTTAAAACGTATTTTTTGGAAAAAAATGTTACTTTGGATATTTTATATTTTTATCCAAAACCATACATACATACATACATACAGAGACACATACACATACACATACACATACACATACACATACACATACACATACACATACACATACACATACACATACACATACATACATACATACATACATACATACATACATACATACATACATACATACATACATACATACATACATATATATATATATATATATATATATATATATATATATATATATATATATATAATGCTAAGTTTTTTTTAAATGCTATTCCATGTGAAATTACCATGTATTGTTTTTGTTTCCTATCATTCCTTTTGTGTTTCACATTGTATAATTAAATTTTATTTTTTTTTAAATTATATTAAAAAGAATCAGAATGGTAAGTTTTAAGAACGGTGATGAAGAATGAATTTGATATTGTAATAAAATGTGTTTGTTTGAGGATTAGAAAATAATATTCTTTGTTTGTAATTCACTCAACTTTGTTGTGGGTCATTTCCATGTTGCATGGACTTTTCTTATATGGTCCGCCTATCTAATTTGGGAAATCATAAACTTTCACTTTTGGATTTACTAAATTCTTTTATGTTGATCATAAAGGACTATTGATATTTTTAAAATAAATTGAATAGGTGACTAGATCAAGTAGGTCATGTTCTCCTAGGTTAACTCCTTTATTAGATTGATTTTTGTATTCATTAAAATGAGAAAAGATGACACTCTTTAGAATGAAAATTCTCTAGAATGATGATGCATGATTAAATCTCCCTTAGTGCCCTAAAACAAAAGATTCACAAAACTCTCTACTATAATGCTTAGAAGATCTATAAATTATTATTGACTGATAATTAATGCACATTGATTTCTTTAAATACCCCCAAATAGAATCAAATAAAATGAAACATGTAGCATGCCAACTCAATGTAAGAATAAAATGGGCAAGAGTTGGCCAATTTTGAAATTCCAAATTTAAAGGGTGACCAATTCCATGTGTTGTGAGAGAAATATTATGTCACAAGATAGACTTGGGATGATAAATTTCCAAATATGGTGTGGGGAATGAATGCATTGGGGGATGCAATAAATGCCAAATGTGAGACAATATGAATAGAAACAAATAAGATAACGGTGAGAAAAGGCTGAATTTTTGAAGATATATGAAGGTGCTAATAAGTGAAGGATTGGAAATAAGTCCAAGCTCACACAAGATTATGCCATTGATTTATATGCAATCATTTTAATAAATTATATGAAAATGGACCCAAAACCTAAATGGGACTTGGTGTAGGTATGAAAATTTTATCATTACATTTTGCTCTATCTTTGAGGTACGTGTATATATAAGCATGAGAATATATTTGAAATTAAATGAACAGACACAAGCACACCCATAAATTCAATTTAAAGACATAATAGGACACCAGGGTATATGTAAAGTAATAGGCTCAACTAAAAATATCATGTGTGTTCATTATTTAATATGTATATTATGTTAGACAGCTCAAATAACCAAAGGACAACTGAGAGGGGGGGGGCAAATCAATTGTCAACAGATTACAAAACTTTAAGCATTCAAATCCTAATTACCAGAACACATAAACCCAATGATCAACCAAGTCGGATTAGGCTAAAAACAATGTAAGCCAATCATTAAATCTCTCTAGTAACGCATCGGGATCATCCACCAACACATTACATTAACCGGTCCATAACCTAGATAACGCCGGACCCAAAATAGGTCGTCATAAACCAAATACAACACCACCGATCAATGGGAACATGAACAAGATAACCAACAACATCCCAAAATCCATCTAGAAGTCGCACCAACACCACTTATCAGTGCATCAAAATATCTTCAACAAAGCTCTGCCGATAAAACTCTTACCAATAACCAAAAGGCTTACTAGAACAAATGATAGTATCTGAGTCATCAAATCCTGAACCAACTGACTATGATACCCATATGAATAGAATGAATAACATATCCAAATCAATTCCACAAACCAAAGCATATCAGAGCATACCGGATCAATATCATAATCCAACCACTCTACCAGAACCAACTGAAAATCGGTAAACAACCAAAATAGCCAGTGTTGCCATCAATGACAAAAAATCAATGCAACACATAATCAATTCCTCCAAATTTCCAACAATCTCCCCCTTTGGCATTGATGTCAACACTAGATGTGAAAAACATCCAAGTGCCAAGAAATGCCAAACAAGTCTCCCCCTATGGAAGACAACCGACAATCTCCCACAAAATGATATAGCAATGAAGATCTGAACCAAAATCCCCTAATGAATATATCTCTCCCTTATGTTTTTCACAAGAATAACTCAGCCCCCTTTGACATCAATGCCAAGGATCTGACATAAATATCAAAGAAAAATCATAAATCCTCTGATTCTTACAACTAACTACTCCTCCTGAGTAGTAGCACCACCACATCAATCCAGAATGAGTAATAGCTCTGATAATGCATACCAGACTAATGCCAATCAGCATCACTTAGGTCTCTACCAGAGGGGCAGAAACCCCCAATCTGTCTCTGAAGTACTCAAATGATTCTTTAGGCAAAGGTTTAGTGAAGATGTCTGCAATCTTCTCTTTAGTATTCACATAAACCAGTATGACTTCATTTGCTTCCACCTTCTCCTTCAAAAATTTCTACTTGATAGATATGTGCTTTGTCTTAGAATAAAATACCAGATTCTTTGATATATCAATAGCAGCAGAGTTATCACAGTGAATAGCTACCGGTTCATTACAATCCACCTTGACATTTGTGCTCTCCACAATTCTTTGCAATATTTTGTTATAACATCTATATGCTTTGATTTCATTAGAATAACCAATAAATATTCCTTCATCACATCTGGGATCAAACTTTCCAATGGAATCATCTCTTTTGATATAGCATTTACTACCAAAGATTCTGAAATACTTAACTGTCGGTGTATGACCAAACCATAACTCATAAGGTGTCTTACTGGTGTCTTCTTTGATATGAACTCTATTGAATGTGTATACCATCATGCTTACAACTTCTCTCCAGTAGACATGAGGTAGATTATCTTCCATCATCATAGTTCTAGCTACATCCAAGATAGTTTTCTTCTTCCTTTCCATAACTCCATTTTGTTGAGATGTCTAGGGTGCAGACAACTGTCTCATTATCCCATTCTTCTCACAATAGTTGTTAAATTCATCAGATGTGAATTCTCCACCCTAATCTGACCTTAATCATTTAATCTTCAATCATGTATCTGTCTCAACTTTAGCTTTAAAGTTTTTAAACTTCTCAAATGCTTCAGATTTCTCTCTTAGAAAAGTAACCCACATCATTCTTGAATAGTCATCAATGATTAGCATGAAATATCTATCACCATGAAAACTTTTGATTCTAGCAGGACCACACAAATCAGTATGAATAAGATCAAGAACATAATTAGAATTTTTGACTTGCTTTCCCATTTGACATTCCATACATACCCGATTATAGGGCTTTACAATCTTAGGTATATCTCTAGTTACCTTAGTAGAACTGATCTTCACAATGCAATCAAAATTCACATGACACAACCTCTTATGCCATATCCAACTCTCATCAATTTGTGCAATCAAACATGTCTTCTCACTAGATTTCAAATGAAAGATGTTACCTTTAGTTTGTGTACCGGTTGCAATCTCCAATCCAAATCTGTTGATAATCTTGCATTTTCCATCCTTGAACTGTAATTGAAATCCCTTATCCACCAACTGTCCTACACTCAAAATATTATGCCTTAAAAATTCAACATAATAAACATTATCAGTGTTATTCTTACCATCCAATTATATTGTTCCTCTTCCCTTTATCATGCATGCTTTGTCATCTCCAAATCTAACCAGACCACCATCAAATTCTTGCAAAGATAAGAACTTCCTTTTATCTCTAGTCATATGATGTGAACATCCACTATCAATCACCCATCCATCCTTGTCTTCAATTTAAGCAGCAAGGGCCTTATTTTCATGTACCAGATCATCTTCCTTGATTGCCAAAAATACCCATTCCTTTCCATTACCGGATCCACTATATGAATCTTGTGTCGATTCATCATCAAAATCAAGAACACCTTCCTCATCAGCAAAATAGCATGATTTGTCTTTGTTCTTCCTGTACCTATGCTTGTTTTGATAACCATGGTTAGGCCTAAAAGATCTTCTATCTCTTTCTTCAAATCTTGAATTCCTTTCAAGACATCTAGATGCAAAATGACCTATCTTACTACATGCAAAGCATTTAAAAAGTGATTTTCCTTCATACTTACTTCATGTCAGTCCTTTAGGTACTATTCTAGCAAATAAGGCTTCAAGTTGCTCAAACTCTTCATCTTCTTCCTTCATATCCTCTAGTTCCTTCGCATATAAAGCATTCCAAACACTCTTGCTGGTAGATGATGTAGATGCATGAAAAACAAGTTCATATTTCATAGCTCGAGAAGGTCCAAATTCCTCAAGTTCAAAAGTAGATAACTTCCCAACCAAGGTATCCCTATTAATAGAGGTGTTTGCCATAGTTCTCAACTTATTAATTGTAGTAGCCTTCATCTTATAAGCTGGTGGAAAATCTCTCAATACTTTAGAAACTATTTCATCTTCGCTCAGAGACCTACCACAACATTGAATTCCCAAAACAATCCCATTAACTCTCTCCATAAAAGAAGTAATCATTTCATCTTCTTCCGTCTGTAGGTTCTCATACCTCACCCGATAACCATCAAGTTTAGTAATTTTAACAGTAGGGTCACCTTCATTCAAAGTCTCCAATTTATCCCATATAGCCTTTGTAGTTGTTTTGTCAGTTAGTCCCATTATTTGTTGATCAGAAAGTGCACACAAAAGGGCTTCTCTAGCTCTATAATCATTCTCAAGCTCCTTATCTAGGCCTTCCGGAGGAGGATTCCTAGATGCCGAATTAAAAGGGGTGACACCTTTCTCAGTGATCTCCCAAATTTCCTTTCCAAGACATCTCAAATGAGTCTCCATCTGAATCTTCCATACCCCGTAATTTGTTCCATCAAGCCTAGGAATTTCTCTCTGGAAAACAACAGTAGATGAACTTGATGAACTTGAATTTTTAGATGACATAGGATCTTCCTCAAGCAGTTAAGCTTCTGTAGAGAGGACCAAGCTCCGATACCAATTTTTAGACAACTCAGAGGACAACTGAGAGGGGGGGGTGAATCAATTGTCAACATATTACAGAACTTTAAGCATTCAAATCCTAATTACCAGAACACATAAACCCAATGATCAACCAAGTCATCTTAGGCCAAAAAAAATGTAAACCAACCATTAAATCCTGTCGGTAACGCATCGGGATCATCCACCAACACGTTACATAAATTGGTCCATAACCTAGATAGCATCGGACCCAAAATAGGTCACCATAAACAAAATCCAATACCACCGATCAACAAGAACACAAACAAGATAACCAACAACATCTCGAAAGCCATCTAGAAGCCACACCAACACCACTTATCATGTGCATCAAAAGATCTTCAACAAAGCTCTATCGGTAAAACCCTTACCGGTAACCAAAAGGCTTACTAGAACAAATGATTGTATCTGAGTCATCAAATCCTGAACCAACTGATTGTGATACACGTCTAAATAGTATGAATGACAGATCCAAATCAATTCCACAAACCAAAGCTTATCAGAGCATACTGGATCAATATCATAATCCAACCACTCTACCGGAACCAACCGGAAACCAATAAACAACCAAAATAGTCGGTGTTGCCATCAATGACAAAATATCAATGCAACACATAATCAATTCCTCCAAATTATGAACATATTCCATGGAAGTTTACAAAATAGAGAAAAGATACATGTAATGATTAGTTTATGTGATGCAAGTAGAACTAAAATTTTGAAAACTATATTTTACCATCAACGATCATGAGAGAGAGGAAAGTGAATAATATTTTTAGAAAAAAAATTACCCATATAAAAAATGGTGAGGATAAGTTCCACCAAGTGGTGGTCTTAGGATGACATGTTATATTAGTTTCTGTCATGTTCAATAATCATGATAAATGTGGACAGAACGATGTCTTTACGAAGCATATATATAACTATTCACAATCTCAACATAGGACTTATTAGTGATAGGATATTTCCCATTCAACTGGTTACATCCCTAGCATATTAGGAAATACAAGAGAAAAATATAGTACATGAAATACAAATATAAACTAAAAAAAATGTTAGTGTAACAATCATGCAAAGTAATGAGTGCTATAAATACATCATGTGAAAATCAAATAAGAATCTTATATAAAAGAAATGGTAAGCACGAACGATGTAGATAAGTACGATGGAATATATATTCAACATAAAAATGAGAAAATATATATGGTGATGTAGCCCTCAATGGACAAAAACACTTGTGGAGGTACATTAGACACTAAATCAAGTATATCCTCATTGTGGCATCAAAGAGCACAATCATACAACGATCGTGGTAAGACAATAATTTCTTGATCATGGTAAGATGGATTAAGATAGTGTGGAGAAGGTTATAATATCCCCTATATGATTCTTAGAACATGATAAGTGAGTATAGAATAATATAGGAATAACATATAATAACCACAATGTGATGAAATGATCTTAGGACATGATTTGGCATAAGTTGTGTGTTGGACACAAGCAATATCATAAACAATGTATAGCCACCCAATGATAAGGTAGCATGGCCCTTAGTAGAAAAATAAGGACATGTTAGATAATACAAAATAACTAACCATGTTGATAGGTAATTATACAATTTATTATAGATGTTACATATGATCATGAAGCCACATGTAAAACTGTTACATGTTATTCTTAAGGTTGATAATTTATTTTATAGTAAATACTTAGGGAAAATGACATTATAATAAAATTATAAAAAATCACCACGTGTGACCATCTATAAATATCTCAAATGAGTGTATAGGCATCATGAATGAATTTTATCATCAATAAGTGTCATAGGTCACAAATTTCATAAGTGCAATATAAATGGTATAATAAATTCATGGAAATGAAAATTAGGTCAAAACTTACACTAAGTCATCTATAATTATTTGTAATGTGTGTTATTTCCACTCTGATCTTGTTATGGTTCAAAATTGGAAGTTGTAGGATCGTGGCTTTTCATATTTATACAAATTTTCACTCAACTATATTTAGGAGGGTGAATAATGGAAAGTCACTTTTCTTTCCATGTGCATAGTTACATATTATTCAATCGTAGGATGCAAAGAAGTGGAAGAGAAAAAATTAGTACATGAAATATAAATTTAAACTAAGCATGCAAGCATATGAATCATATAAAGTAATAAGTGGAATTAACATGCATCCACATTAACGGTTGATCTTAGCAACATCAAAATCTGCACCCATTAACATCCATCCAATGTCAACATCTACCCTATTTTTGATCCATGGATCCCTATAAGGATATTCAAATGGTAGTTAGTGTAGATTCAAGGAACAAAAGTGGTGCCTACATCTCATTTATAATCTACAAAACCCCTTTGTTAGAATGACACTTCTTGGACATGATTATAGTAGATCTTATGGGTGACTACACTCGTTGTTGCACTCAAACCCATGAATCATCAATAAAAAAATTTAGCATGGGTCAAAGGAATGTCCTTTAATACTTCCTAATAATCATATTGCATTGGTAAAAGACACTTGGTGTTAGATATGCTCACAACTAGGGGTTCTTGTATGTTATGATCTTCTAACATTTTGCACACCTTATTGTCATCAATATATCTATTTTAGCAACCATGTGGGAAAGGGAGGATAATATTTTTACACAAGAGTGGTTACAAAGGTAGTAAAGGAGAGATATTCACAAGAAACTCTAGGGTTTTCATTTTTAGTTTTGGGTGTAGTTATTTTTTTATTGTATTTATCTAAGTTCATCCAAAACCTATAATAACTATCTTGTAAACATTGAAGATCAAAAGATTAAAGGAAGAATAAACTTTACTTATATGTATTCTTGTGTATGGTATGCATTTCAAGATATACATTGTTTAGTTTCTCAGCTAGGGGTATATAAAATCCTTGCAAATCCTTTGTAACATATCTTTTCAACATATTAAAGGAAGCAGATGTGCATATTGATGGATTACTAAGTAGAATTTCTTAATATTCTACAACCATATATTATTAGTTTTTAATGTATGTAAAGAGCAACTTGTTTGTGCATTTTGAAAGGCACATCCTTTTGGGGTGTCCTGATTAAGACATTAACTTGTTTTTAGTTGTTACATGTTTTATTAAATCTAGAGACTTTTTTAATCAATGGATAAAGGAAATGGTCTATGTCTAGTTTTCTCTCTCATAGCCCTCAACACTTTCAAAATACATTAACTTAAAAATATTTTTGGTTTCACAACTTTGTGTCTACTATTGCCATGTTGAACAAGGAGAAAAACTGGTACCCAACATTCTTTCTAGATTGTAAAGTGGCTTCCCATAATGCAAATAAACTTCATGCACATCATTGAAATATATACATTTCAATTATAGTGAAGATATGCATAGGAAAAGGTAAACTAAATTGTGAATGGATTGATAGTTCAACAATCTTGTACAAGTGCCCAACTTCATAAGAGCTAAAAATTACTAGTCCAAAATAAGAAACTTTAAATATTTTAGATGCTTACTATTAAGGACAGTGATATTTAGTCTTCAAATTTAGTTGGAACTTATTCCTTCCAACTAGTTCTTACTATTTGAAAGTCTAATTTCATTAAACTTAATTTTATAAGTGGTTATTGAACTATATTAATAAATGATCAATCTCAATCGATAATATTTAAGCCAAGAATTATTTTTGTTACTTCATAATTTACTAGTGAAGGAAAATAAATTTTATTAAGTATAATTTAAGTTAATTAAATTAAACATATATATTTGAGTATAGTTTGTTTAATTTAGATTAAATAACTATTTAGTTGCAAATGTTGGATAGGTGTTATATTTTTTATGTTTAATAATCTAGATGAGATCAATTTAGCAAATTGATGTCTTCCATTTTTTCCTATTCTAAAAATGTATATTTAAAAAAAAAAGTTACTTTGGACATTTTTTATTTATACCCATACATTAAACTAGTGATATTTAAATCATTATCCATTTCCGCATAACCTATTATTATGCAATAAGTTGTCATCATATTATTATTTCCAAACTTTATATCCTTATTACTTCTATCTCTTTTAGCTTTTAGGTCTCCTAGTTCAAAAAGAACATTGGTAAAGTGTACCCCAAGATGCATGTCTTAGACTTCACTGCCCTATGTAGTGACTTTAACTTTGAGGAAAAGCTACTAACTATGAAACTCTTTTTATAATCTCTTAAAAAATAAACCACTATTGGTTTTTCTCCTTGTCCAATCATTCAATTTATTAATTTGATCAACTTATTCAACTCTTTCTACAACAATTGTAACTTAGTATTTGTACCCAAGTAACCTTAGGACCCTATTGAAAAAATCATGATTTTATCTTCCATTACCAAAATTTATTCTCTCAAATTCCATTTGCTCTCCTTAACTTTGATTTTTTTACATTTTGGGATTCAAATATATAATGTCTATTTTTCTCGAGTCACTTTCATTTTGTGTTAATCCTATATTTGACCCATTTTTTATAACTAATATGAGACATCCCAAATGGGTCCCTTAAGTATTAAAAGTTGTAAGAATACATAAAAAGTCTAAGTTTGGGTTATCTCTAGTTCCTCATTGGTGTTTTGTGTGTTTGTCAACCTTCCAAATTTTTGGGGTTGTCTATACATGCATACCTTTACTCTAGATCCTGATAACCCAATTTATTAAATTTAATCTAAGTATTATTTTATCAAAGATTAAAATTATCACATCTTATCATTATTTCCTTGCAACTTGTCATCCTTGGCATGTCTCTCCCTCCAAGTATTATTTTCCCTTTAAGCTCCCTTTTCTGACTTTTAGACTCGTCCATCTATCCATCTTGCAATACCCATTCCAATTCATCTTCACTCTATGAACTCAAATCCCTTGCATTAAAATTTAGGACCTGTGAGGTCTATCATTTTGCTTGCACATAATTGAATTCTTGTTTCCACAAACCACAAAAGTCTATAACTCTACAAATTTCTCTATAAACTATCAAATTTGAACTTTTAGCCATCTCCTTAACTCTTTACCAAGTCATGCCCCATCTTGAATCCATAATCCTAAAGTTCCAAAAGCCTTTTCTTTGTCAGGTTTCCCTTGTTGGGCTTCCATTATCTTCAACATGTCTTCCCTTGATCCCTTGATTCCTTGATTACCCAATGCTTTGGTATTTGACATGTAGTATGAGTTTTTCCACTTCTAAAGAGTCCAAAGCTTGATTTTTTTTAGGTTATTGACACATAAGGGAGTGTTTAGTGTGTTGGCTATGGTTTCAAAGAGGGACATGCTCCTTTATAAGTTTGACATATGATTGTAGGTCTGATAATTACCAAGAGATTGATAATGGTATCTAGTGAGTGTCCTTGCATCTATCTTGAAGGTGTGAGAGCATTATTCCCTAACTCAACCAAAGGCACAATAAAGTAAATGTGGAACAATTCAAAGTTGTAAATGCCAAAGAAATCTTAAGATGATTATAAATGGGCATTATTTTAATATTTATTTAAATATTGTAAAATCTAAATGAGAATGGTCTAACTCTTTTGTCCACCCAGGGTGATCCCATAATATTGGGTTACACTTTTTTGCCAAACTTGACACTAAAATCAACATTTTGCATCATATTTTTACTTTCCAAAACCTCTAGCAGCTAAACTATTCAGAATTTGAAGATGAAGTAAACTACTAATTTGTGAGATTTTATATAGATTCTAAATATATATTTTTAAAAATAATTAGAAATTAATTGTCCATATTTTTTTTTATTAAGGAAAATCAGATTTTAAGGGACCCGAAACCCGCTTACATTATGATAGATGAACAAGAAAGAAACAAGAGAAGGTAAGACCAAGAAAAAATAGCTGCAAAAAACCAGCACAAAAACCAGTAGCTAGGACAAAAGGATAGCAAAGAGCCAGCGAGAAACTGGCATCCAAAACCCAGTATTACAAGTCAAATTAAAACTTTTATAGACTCCTCAGCATTCTGAACCAACAGCATCATGGCCTTAGTGGCTTATTTGAGATCACTATTCTCATGTTTCAACTAAATGTCTTTCATTTTTGTCTCCATATCAGTGTGGTCTGCCTGGTCCTTCACTTGGAGATTTGATGAGTAGAGTTGGAGGTCGGTATATCTTCAATGATTACCAAATGCTTGTTCTGATTTTTCCTCTCTAAGTGGTCCACCAAGGCATTCATGTTTTGAGAAGAAACTCTCAAGACCTCAAGACTGTGGTTCATGAAGCTTTTCAATGCCTTCTCAGTTTGAGCAACCCGATTGATGATGTTATCATTATCCGACTCAGTCTTTTCTTTTACAATTCCAATAACATCCTCTAGATGTTTCAAATCCCCTTTTATCAGGTCTTTTTCCAACCAGTCCTGCATCTCAATTCCCCCCTCAGCTTCACTAGTTTCCACCTCCTCACTCTTTTTCCCCGAATTTGTTTCCTTAATCAAATTGTGTATCTTATTTTCCAAGTCCCTCAGTTTGCTTTGAATGCTTGTTATGTTGTCAATAACCCACTTCTGGAGATTGCAAGACTCCAGTGTGAAATTTCGGGCAGTATTCAAAATAGTATTCGCCGAATCCCTACCCTGCTTAGTGCTCACGGATTTAGGGTTGTCTTCCTCCATTGAGTTCGGGGCGACATTCCTGTTATCTAAACCCATAGGGTTAGAATCAGGGTTTTTAGAATTGGCATCTTGTTTCCTTTCCTCCTCTTCTCCAGCATTCTCTTCCTTCTTACTCTCTATTTCAGTCTCAACCTCCTTCCCCTTTTCCTCCTCCAAATCATCATTCACCTCCGTGTCCACATTATCAATGTCAGCTCTCCCTTTTTTATGGGTAGGGGCATTAGATAGGTCATCATCAGACTTAGAATTATTAAAACTCTCAGAAACATGTACATTAGTTACCAGGTAATCATCCTTGCTAACCCTAGCTTTTTCCTTCAGGTGTTTGTAAATGAGAAAAATAAGCCCCTGATGGGCTATGGGGTAAGATTTGGGCTTTTTGGCATGGTCAGCCAAGCTCTCATTCAGAGAAGAAGCTAAATAAAAGGGCAAAGAAATCTTAACCCCATGGCGGAAATGATTGAGAATTGAAAATGATAATTGTAGACTTTAGTAAATCTACCATCAATAGTAAGTAATTCCATCAAAACCCTTAAAACTTTCTGCCAAAAAGACTTTACCTGTTGGGGGAGGTAGTAAGAGACATTGTCTTTCTTGGTAAGTCGAGCCTTCTCATCCTCAGTTTTTGGGAAGTTTTTAATCGTTTCAACAGCAAACTTCTGGTCTCTATAGAATTTTGTGCCCTCCTTCTACAGTTTCGTGACCTCTGCAACCAAATCCTCATCAATCTTCTAGGTCTCCCCAAACAAAGTGACTCTATTGTTGTTCCAGCCCCTAGCAAAGCCTTGAGACACCAATTTTTTGCTACCATGCAGCTTTTCCATATAATCGGTGAATCCATATCTATGAAGCCTCCTCCACACTTTCTACTCACTCTTCTAATTCTTGCAACCAGAGGGCTCATTTCATTTTAAGTTACCTCCCATATTGAACAGCAGGTTGAAGTCCCCAATGGTGTATCTCACAATTTGCAGACCTAGATTTAACCATAGATTCTTGAGCAAAATTTTGGGGTAACAAAACAGAGTCTCATCCGTGATTTTAAAGAAAATAATAATGGTCGCACAGATCCAGCACTTATTATTATAATCCCCATCACACATATGATCATAAAAATGATGCCTAATAGCAATCATTAACTGACAGTTCATTTGCCCCCAAACTCTGTCTTTGATTTCCGGACCCCAAAAGGTAATCATGATTTTAACTTGACCCATTGATGCGATCAAATAATAATTGCTCCCTAACATCCCTTTTACATTGGGCCTCTGCGATATATTTAACCTCCACCTCTAAATTGACCCCTTCATTAGCTAAAAGGTCTGCAACCTTATTGCCTTCCCTTAGAGTGTGAGTTATGAGAATACTAACATAGTCATTTAATAAATTTTTAGCACTTTCAATCAAATTAGTAATATTCCAAGATGAGGAACTAGTACCTTTAAAAGCCTAAATGATGTTGAGGGAGTCCCCTTCCAACCAAATTTTTTAAAATTTGAATCCCTGAGCAAGCTGGAGGCTTTTCAGCATAGCCTGAGCTTTAGCCACATGATTATTTTGGACCCCAAAAGGAGAAGCAATAGCAGCAATACAAACACCTTGAGCATTTCTGATGACTCCTCCCCCACCGGACTTTCCAGGATTGCCTTTAGCAGCCCCATCAAAATTCACCTTAATCCATTCATGATCGGGAAATCTCCAAACAATATTATCTCTCCTTGTCTTATTGTCAGATCTACAACCTTTATGGATTAAGTTCCATTCAGTAAGGATGCCTTCTTCAATTTCATTCATATCAGTAAAAAACCATTGTTTATTATGCCTGTGAGGAATATTTATGTTTTCTTTTATAGCCCTGCATACTTTTTCAAAGACCACCTGAGAAGTGCACTTAGCTTCCCTAAATATTTTGTTATTTCTCTCTTTCCAGATTCCCCAACAAGTCATGGGAAGGATCAGGTACCAAAGGTTCTTGATAAGAGGAAATTTGGTGGGAAAGGTCCATTGCCAAATAATTTCCTTGAGACTCTTATGCATAACCCAATCAACTTTCCAATTCACCCAAAACTTACTCCAGATTTCCCAAGTGAAGGAGCAATGGATAAACAGATGATCAACTGATTCTTCCTCTTTCTAGCATAACTCACACCTATTAGGGAACATAAAACCTCTTCAGACCAAATTATCAATAGTAAGGATCCTATTGTGAGTAGTAAGCCAAAGGAACATGTTGACTTTATGGATAAGAATAATATTCCAAACTTTGCCCCATATAGGGTTGCTGATCTGGGTAAATGTGTTTTTATAGGCCGAGGCAACCGTAAATTCACCCCTTGGATTGCTCTTCTAGAGGAAAACATCATCGTAATCTTTGTTAATAGAAAAGGACAGCAACTCCTGCTGAAGCAAGGAAAACCCAACATGTATAACATCAAGCCTAACACATTTGTTCTCCTGCCAGTAGTTACACACCATAGACCCAAACCTCCTTTTACATTCCTCAATAAATTGAATGTAGTCTTGATTAAAGAGAGGTTCATTTTTCATCCAAGGATCCTCCCAGAACCTAATTTTGTCACCTTTTCCAAGGACTCATCCAGCTTCAGCTTTGGCCACTTTTATGGATTTAATAATACTATTCCAAATGAAAGACCCAACAGGGATATCTTCAGAATTAAGGAGACCTTGGAGAGGTTGATCATGAATATATTTGTCAAACCAAATCCGGTTCCAATCTTTCTTAATGTCATAAGCTCTCCATATATGTTTAGCAAGAAGGGCTTTATTGAAAGATTTGAGAGCTTTAATACCAAGACCTCCTTTGCTCTTTGGCTTACACACTTTGTCCCAAGCAACCAAGGATAATCTATTTTTTTCTTCAACCCCTGACCAAAGAAATCTCTTGTGAATCCTTTCTAAGGCATCAATAAATTTAGCCGGGATGCCAAATAGACGGAGAGCATAGACAGGGAGATTCTGGAGAGTAGCTTGAAGAAGCTGCAACTTTCCAGCCTGAGATAAAACGGTTCCTTTCCAGCCAGCAAGTTTTTTGTTGAGTTTGTCAATTAACATATTCCTGAAGGAATTTGGGGGAACTAATCCCAAAGGGAGACCCAGATAAGTGGAGGGAGCATTTCCACTTTGCACCCAATAATTTTAGCAATTGTTTGTTGTCTTATGATAGGAGTATTCATGAAGTATATAGCAGACTTGTCCCAATTGACTTGCTAGTCGATAGCCAAAGAATAAGAATTAAGAGCACCTTTAAAGGCACCAGCCTCCCCAACAGAAGAGTATCCCATTAAGATAGTGTCATCAACAAACTGTTGGTGAGAACAAAAAACATTAGCAGAGGAAGGTTGAAGACCCTTGATAATTTTATTCACTTTCATTTTTTGGATTAGTCTGCTCATGCTCTCTGCCAAGATGGTGAAAAGGATAGGAGATGTGGGATCTCCTTGTCTAAGCCCCCTAGATGATTTAAATAATTTAGAAGGAGATCCATTAACGAGAATTGAAAACATTGGGGTGGAGATCAACTCTCTGATAATTTTGATTATCTTCTCATCAAATCCAAAAGCCTCCATAATTCTGAAAAGAGCTTGCCAATCCACTCTATCATAAGCTTTCGCTAGATCCAAATTTATAAAAAATCCTTCTTTATAAAAAATCCTTCTTTATTGGCAGCATTGAGGGAGTGAATATTCTCATGCACAAGAATGATAGAGTCCAAAATCTACCTACCAGGAACAAATCCTTTTTGCTCCTCAGAGATGATGAAGGGGAGGACAACGAAAAGTCTGGAAGTCAAAACTTTAGATATGATATTATAAAAGGAGTTACATAGACTTATTGGCCTAAATTTCCCCATGGAATCTGCTCCAACCACCTTAGGAATTAAGGCAATAAAAGTGGAGTTGATTCCTTAAGAATTCTTCTTGAACCGAAAAATTCTTTTACCGCATTGACCGTGTCTTTTCCCACAATATGCCAAAATTCCTGGAAGAAGAACATGAGGAAGCTATCAAGTCCCAGAGCCTTATCCCCTTGAAAGGACAAGACAACTTTTTTAATTTCCCCAGCAGAGGAGATAGCAGAAAGGGCCTTATTCTGATTAGGGTTAATAATCTTGGGGATGATGTCAACCAGATCCTGTTGATTGTCCATATTGTTATATAACTTTTAATAACTCAATATTTACAGTAATCAGTATTTTTCAGAAGTGACATTTATTTGGTAATGAATAACATTTTTATAGCAAGAAGTATAGAATTATCACACCAATATCTATTGAATGGATATGCTTTCATAATTTTTTGTTACATATATTTTTTTAGTTAATGTTTGAAGACAGAGTAATTGTAATTTGGATAGAGGTGTATTCTGTAATGCATAAAAAAATTTGTATGCATTTGAATTAACATATTCTTTTTGTGTTGAGATGAGGATATCAATACCTAGGGAAAAGAGATTTTTTACAAAAAAAAATGTATTTTTTTATTTTTTCACATGTGTGAAACACAATCCTTAATGTTTGATGAAAAATTTACATTCATAAGAAATAAAATAAAAATATATTAATGAAATTAAATATATTAAAAATTATACTATTTGGAAAGCTTATAATAAGGTTTAAATACTTTAAAAAACAAAACTTCTAAATGAATTCATTTGACCCCACAAAAGATAATTTAAAAGTGTTTTTTATCAGCATTTTGATAGGTACGAAGGAGACTCCATTGTAGGTATTATTTAGAAGCAGAGAGGTTCTATCAAAGAAATTTTGATCTAAGAGCCTTTGATCTAACTCTTCTTAATTATTTACTTCAAATGGAACCTCTTAAAGCTTAAATCACTATATTTTCTAAAAAATGTATGATTTTAGCAAAAATCAAGATGTACTAAAAAGTGTAACCTAGTATTGTAGGATCACCCCCCATTTCACCTACTTTCCATTACTATAGGTCTTTCTCCTAGCTACCTACAATATTTAAAGATATATGAAGGTGCTAATATTTAAAGATATATGAAGGTGCTAATAAGTGAAGGATTGGAAATAAGTCCAAGCTCACACAAGATTATGTCATTGAATTATATGCAATCATTTTAATAAATTATATGAAAATGGACCCAAAACCTAAATGGGAGTTGGTGTAGGTATGAAAATTTTATCATTACATTTTGCTCTATCTTTGAGGTACGTTTATATATAAGCATGAGAATATATTTGAAAATAAATGAACAGACACAAGCACACACATAAAGTTAATTTAAAGACATAATAGGACACCAGGGTATATGTAAAGTAATTGGCTCAACTAAAAATATCATGTGTGTTCATCATTTAATATGTATATTATGTTAGACAGCTCAGATAACCAAAGGACAACTGAGAGGGGGGGAGGGGGGGGCAAATCAATTGTCAACAGATTACAGAACTTTAAGCATTCAAATCCTAATTACTAGAACACATAAACCCAATGATCAACCAAGTCAGATTAGGCTGAAAACAATGTAAGCCAATCATTAAATCTCTCTAGTAGCACATCAGGATCATCCATCAACACATTACATTAACCGGTCCATAACCTAGATAACGCCAGACCCAAAATAGGTCGTCATGAACCAAATCCAACACCACCAATCAATGGGAACATGAACAAGATAACCAACAACATCCAGAAAGCCATCTAGAAGTCGCACCAACACCACTTATCAATGCATCAAAATATCTTCAACAAAGCTCTACCGATAAAACCCTTACTGATAACCAAAAGGCTTACTAGAACAAATGATAGTATCTGAGTCATCAAATCCTGAACCAATTGATTGTGATACCCATATGAATAGAATGAATAACATATCCAAATCAATTCCACAAACCAAAGCATATCAGAGCATACCGGATCAATATCATAATCCAACCACTCTACCAGAACCAACTGGAAACTGGTAAACAACCAAAACAACCGATGTTGCCATCAATGACAAAACATCAATGCAACACATAATCAATTCCTCCAAATTGCCAACAATCTCCCCCTTTGGCATTGATGTCAACACTAGATGTGAAAAACATCCAAGTGCCAAGAAATGCCAAACAAGTCTCCCCCTATGGAAGACAACCAACAATCTCCCACAAAATGATATAGCAATGAAGATCTGAACCAAACTCCCCTAATGAATATATCTCTCCCTTATGTTTTTCACAAGAATAACTCTTCCCCCTTTGACATCAATGCCAAGGATCTGACATAAATATCAAAGAAAAATCATAAATCCTCTTATTCTTACAACTAACTACTCCTCCTGAGTAGTAGCACCACCACATCAATCCAGAATGAGTAATAGCTCTAATAATGCATACCATACTGATGCCAATCAGCATCACTCAGGTCTCTACAGGAGGGACAGAAACCCCCAATCTGTCTCTGAAGTACTCAAATGATTCTTTAGGCAAAGGTTTAGTGAAGATATCTGCAATCTTCTCTTTAGTATTCACATAAACCAGTATGACTTCATTTGCTTCCACCTTCTCCTTCAAAAATTTCTACTTGATAGATATGTGCTTTGTCTTAGAATGAAATACCAGATTCTTTGATATATCAATAGCAGCAGAGTTATCACAGTGAATAACTACCGGTTCATTACAATCCACCTTGACATTTGTGCTCTCCACAATTCTTTGCAATCTTTTGTTATAACATCTATATGCTTTGATTTCATTAGAATAACCAATAAATATTCCTTCATCACATCTGGGATCAAACTTTCTAATGGAATCATCTCTTTTGATATAGCATTTACTACCAAAAATTCTGAAATACTTAACTGTCGGTGTATGACCAAACCATAACTCATAAGGTGTCTTACTGGTGTCTTCTTTGATATGAACTCTATTGAATGTGTATACCATCATGCTTACAACTTCTCTCCAGTAGACATGAGGTAGATTATCTTCCATCATCATAGTTCTAGCTGCATCCAAGATAGCTTTCTTCTTCCTTTCCACAACTCCATTATGTTGAGGTGTCTAGGGTGCAGACAACTGTCTCCTTATCCCATTCTTCTCACAATAGTTGTTAAATTCATCAGATGTGAATTCTCCACCCTGGTCTGACCTTAAGCATTTAATCTTCAATCATGTCTTTGTCTCAACTTTAGCTTTAAAGATTTTAAACTTTTCAAATGCTTCAGATTTCTCCCTTAGAAAAGTAACCCACATCATTCTTGAATAGTCATCAATGATTAGCATGAAATATCTATCACCATGAAAACTTTTGATTCTAGCAGGACCACACAAATCAGTATGAATAAGATCAAGAGCATCATTAGAATTTTTTACTTGCTTTCCCATTTGACATTCCATACATATCGGATTATAGGGCTTTACAATCTTAGGTATATCTCTAGTTGCCTTAGTAGAATTGATCTTCACAATGCAATCAAAATTCACATGACACAACCTCTTATGCCATAGCCAACTCTCATCAATTTGTGCAATCAAACATGTCTTCTCACCGGATTTCAAATGAAAGATGTTACCTTTAGTTTGTGTACCGGTTGCAATCTCCAATCCAGGTCTATTGATAATCTTGCATTTTCCATCCTTGAACTGTAACTGAAATCCTGAAGATTTTGTAACTCCATAGATTCTTTCAGGGCTACTAGGACTATGACATGGACCACATGTTTTGTTGTTAGAGGAATGCAATTTTGGGGCTTTGATACCCTTTGGGCTCCAGGTCTGTCCTAGGAAAAGCCTCCACCTCTACCCTAGAAGTCTCTCATATCAAAATATTTTGGCCTTTGATTGAGGACAAACTCATAATATAGTTTCCTCAAAAAATATAATGGAACTTAAAAAATTATTACAAGGTGGTTGGTCAAAGACCATCCACCACCTATCCCAAAAAATATTTTTAATCCCCAAATGGTTACACCAATGTATAGGAAACCTCTTTGAATTAAGAGGTAAGGTCTCACTGGTTTTGGGGTCATTAAAAAAGCATATATGTGTGCTTTACTTATCATTTTATTTTTCACTGCATCATAGGACAACCCACTAGCTTAAAATGCACGACATCGATCCTTATAACTTCCTCATTTTGTAACTTGTTTGAAAACTTCCTTGGCACTATTAGTGATTGATTCTAGGTCTAAAGCAAGGGATGCATGATGTTCATGCTTGAAGGTCTTTAATCTATTCAACAATCTAGTTATTTTTGCAATAATTTATATTAATTGGTTTATCAAATCATCTTGTGTCATTTGTGAAGGGTCTAATGGAGGAGATGGAGGGTTTCTATCCTGAGGGTCTTGCTATGGGTTTTTCCCTGAGTTCTTAGGAGGTATGGTTTTTTGGGGGCCAGTGTTTTGAGAATCTGATATATATTTATAACAAAGAATTAAAAACAATGACATTACATTCAAATTTCAAATAAAATTAATCAAATACATAAAATGGATAAAAAATAATGAGTTTCATACCTCTTCGTCGCTATGGCATTGTGTATGATATTTTTTTTCTCAAAACCCGTTCATGTATATGTGATTTGAACACCTCTTCATAACCCTTCTCGTGTGGTCATGAGTGAAAATGACCCAGTCGGCCGCAATAAATTTGTTTTTATTGATAGTAAAACACGAATGAGTTATAAGAGCCTTAACATGAATAGGTTATTTAAATTTAAAAGTAATGCATTCATGTTAGTAGTTTTTAGAAAAAAAAATTGAGAGGGTGTCCACATTTTTGCACAACAACTTCTTGCACTTACCTGATGACACAATGCTCTTTGAATATGACCCACAAGTGTTGACACAATAACATTACATGAAAAGGCATACAAGAATCAATGATAAAAATATGCTTATATGAAGATTGTTGCAACTTGTTTCTCCATAATGCTTATATTTGAAGAAATCCTATTCTTGAAGGATATGGTGGGATGAAATGATGCTTGATGGATGCTTATGATGTGTGTGTGTGGACTAATAAATAAAAATAATTTGAAAATATGCTCTTATATATAGTTCCCAAGATATTTCATAAATTAGGTTGACCTCTAGTGCTCATATTGAAATATTGAATTTGGGGATCAACTGGTAGGAACTTGGGTATCGACATATTTAAAAATGGGTCTAATCTATGGGGACAAGGACACATAACACCCTAGTCCACTAGGAAAAGGATGCCTAGAATACTTGTCAAATTAAAATAGGGTGAAACAAAGGTGATTCAGGTGCACTCAAGCTCAAGATAGAGACCCAAATTACCATGTCATCATATGACGATAGTTTGACAATGCAAAGGTGATAAATAGGCTTGAAAAAAAGCCTAGAGAAAACACACTAAGG
>NW_026729933.1:10000-30032 GCF_030272615.1 Cryptomeria japonica | reverse complement strand
TCCATTGTTATTTGGGCATTCTCTTATGCTAACACCCCACTTATTCATCTATTTGTTGTTGTTATTCATTCATGTGCTCTTCCTTCTATCTAATTTCTCTTCTATTGCTACTTTTGGCCAACATTATAACTCCATGTTATCTAATCCTGTTAGATAACTTAGCACTAAAGAACAACCAACACCTCAACAAGAAAATCTTATGCCTTTGCCAAGGCAATCTCATATAGAATAGACGATGGAACATAAAGACTTCACACATTTTGAGTAGAGAGAATGAATGAATGAACAAATGGTTGGTTGATTTTAATGATGTCCATGAGACTAAACAATCTAAGGGATCGAGAATAACAACTTTAATTCATCATCAAATTTGATGTTGAATTTCCTATTGTGAATCTTAACTAGGAAACTAGTAGTTTGGTTGATCCTAGCTTTATCAAATAACTGGTGCATGTTGTCAACCTTCAAACTGCATTCATACCGAGTACAAATATCATAATGAGCTATGTGTTCCATGATAAAGTGTCATTTTATTTCTACTGCTTTCTTATTGGAGAATATGCAATCTCTTTCCTCCCAGGCTTGCTTGAGTATCTTTCACCTATCAGTCTCACATCTAAGATGATGTGATTCTATCCTCAATTATGCAAGTAATAGTGTCACTTCTCCTTTAATAACTGCCCATAAATACGTTTTTTTCATTGTGATCCTTAGTTGGATTAAACAATTTAATGTAGTATGTGTTGTCCACCCAATTTGTTTTGTCCATGTGGTAGATCTTTTTTTTTTTGTCACATAATATTTTATTTGTTTATTGGTATTTGGACATTCATGCAAGTCGTTGTCCCACTTGCTTACAGAGTTGTATCTTTGCTTCATCCAAGTTATATATGACCACAAAGTGGACTTTTGGAGGTGCAAGGAAAAGAAAATCATCTTCAAGCTAAAGAAGGCCTTGTATGGCCTCAAACAAGTACCAAGAGCTTGGTATGCTAAGATTGATGGGTATTTCAAGAGAATGGCTTCAATAAAAGTAAGAGTGAACCTAATCTTTATAACAAAGGTAATGACATTCTTTCTGTCAGTATATATGTTGATGATTTTTTGAATGGATAGTAGTTCTATGATGAAAGATAAATTCAAATTTTCTATGATGAAAGAATTTGAGATGACAAAGTTAGGACTTATGTAGTATTTTCTTGTCATAGAGGTTTATCAAAGTAATGATGAAATTTTTATTTTTTCATACAAAATATGTAAAGGATTTATTGAAGAAGTTTGATATGGTGTATTGTAAACCAACCTCCACTATAATTCTTCATGCAGTTGTGTTGTGTAGAGATAATGGTGGTAAAAGATCTATTGAGATAATTAATGCAAGTGTTGTTGATAGTTAATTGTTTCTCTAATATAGTAGAAATGTGGCTCACTAGTTTAATCATGAAAACTAGGAATCAAACCCATTCACATCGACATGCATTAAGGAAATAATTAATATGTTGAACACAATGTACCATTGAGAGGGGGGTGAATCAATGGTTCCTAAATTCTTTTCCCTTTTAAAGTAACCTTAGAATATCGGTTGTTATCCTAAGCAATAAACAATCAAACCAGTAAGACAAATGAGGATACCAAAAGAGACAATCACACAAATGCAACCCACAACACCAGATGTACGAGAAAAACCCAATATGGGAAAAAGCTCGATGAGAAATGTTGCTGGAGACTACTACTCCAATCTAGCCTCACAAGTGAAACACTGAATTACAAAGATTTAGGGCACCCACCCAAGGAGCACCAACCCCTACTGATTTAGGGTACCAGCCCAAGGAGTACCAACCCCTGCACCAAGCTCCAACTTGGTGATGTATAATGAAATACAATTTTGATACAGTTATAGCTTCTTGTTGCAAATGAGTTCTACACTCTTGATCAAATAGGTTTCTTCTGGTTAACAGTCTTCTCTTCTTCACTAGATCTCACACTATTGGTTATGAGATTACTATCTCTGATTCTTGGCTACTCTTCCTTCACTCTCAGTCGGACAACACACTATGTCACACTTGGACACCTTCTTAATCAATCACTCCTCACTGGTTATCTTAACTATTAGAATTTCAACAATTTACTGGTACTCTGTCACTGTTGGTTAACCCTCTCACCGGTTTTCCTGCTCACTCACTCTGCAACTTTCTTAGAATAAATTCTAAGGAAGATGATCCTTCTTTGCGCTCAAACTCACTTCACTCTCCTTCTTCACATCATGCATCAATCTTTTCTGTCTCGAGATCATCTATTTATAATCTTGGATTCCTGCCTAAAACCGCATTCAATAATGTCGTGTTAGGTTTTGCCTTCTCCAACTTGAAGCCAATCAGATTTGATTTGATCTTCTTTTCCAGGGATATGATCTTCACAACACCAATCAATACCAGTAAAAGCTTTGCATTCTAATGTGCATTTTCTAAATCTGGAGGTCTACACCATGCTTTACTTCTTTTCTGTATCGTGCGCCATTAATGGATTTGTTGTTTCCTTCATCAAATGAGTACGAAGATCAAATATTCTTGTAGGATCAGTTCATTTGCTTTGCCATATTGCCTTCCTCAAGCCGCAATCCTCTAGCATCCTCTATGACTTGCGGGTTCTTCATAAAATCCGACCTGCTTACTGATTTGTTACATAGATGCACACTCCACCGACCTGTGCAATACCTCCACCTGGCATCCAGTTGTCATGCTTGACAACATCCACCTGTTCTTAGATTCCTATGTCAGTTTGACATTCTTTGTCGACCAAGGTTGACTACCAGCTCAATTCACCTTACTGGTATGACCAACAAACATCCTCTATACTAGAAACAAATTCTCTCTGTTTTTCTCACTGGGTGTTGTGCCTTCATAACAAACAAAACAACCCTCATCCCAGTTTGTGCCTTACTGGTAAGCTTGCTTTATCGGTACATAACACAACTCATGTGTATCGGTAGCCTTCCTTCTCTCTGCTCACTCACATGTGCATTGCCATCATATGTCTTTCTCTTCTTGTATTGGTTACCACTTCTTACTTACCACCATCATATGTCTTGTTCTTCTTGTACCACTTCTTACTTACTAGTGACCTTGCCAAACCAGTTTGACATCAATGACAACTTAATTCCAATAATGCCAACAATCTCCCCATTTGGCATTGATGTCAACTTAATGCAAGACACTTCATATCAACATATTTCTCCCCCTTTGACACATGACAAAGGGTTCTATACACTCCTCCTTTGATCCATACCTAGCTCCCCCTTAGGCTGCTACCAGTGATTGCAGTTGGTACTTAGATGTGGTTCAAGAGTTATCGATGGTTCTATGGACTCCCCCTGAACCAGTCTTAGGTACTGAAAAATGCTTACCGATAATGGTTTGGTGAAAATGTCTTCTATTTGGTCTCCGGTAGGGACATAATCCATTTTTACTTCCTGTCCTTCAACCTTCTCTCTAAGAAAATGGTTCTTGATAGCAATTTTCTTTGTCCTAGAATGCACCACTGGATTCTTTGATATGTTGATGGCACTCGAATTATCACACCGGATGAGAATATGATCAATAATGTTCACTTGTATGTCCTTGAGGGTTTTCTTCATCCAAAGCACCTAAGAGCAGCATGTAGTGGCAACAATGTATTCTGATTCAGCAGTTGATAGAGAGATAGAATCTTGCTTCTTGCTATGCCTTGAGACCAACCTGTCACCTAGAAAGAATGCACCACCACTTGTTCTCTTCTAGTCATCAATGCAACCTACCCAATCGGCATCAGTGTATTCTTCCAAGATGAATTCCCCTAGTTTAGGGTACCACAATCCATAACTGAGTGTTCCTTGGAGGTACCTAAATATTCTACTTACATCATTGATATGTGACTGCTTAGCTACAACTTGAAATCTAGCCACCATGCACACTGCCTGTACTATATCCGGTCTAGAAGCAGTTAGATACAATAGACTGCCTATCATGGATCTATACAATGTATGATCCACCACCAGTGGTTCATCATTCTTTCTTAATTCTGACTGCATTTGATCAACAAATTCTTTGCAAAGGGTGTTCTTATTGCCTCCAAAAATTATGTCATCTACATACACAACCACAATGATCATGTGGTTTCCATCTTTCTTTATGTATAGATTATTGTCAGCACTCTCCTTTTTGAATCCTTTCTCCTTCACGTACTAATATAATCTTGAATATCATGCTCTAGGAGCTTCCTTTAAACGATACATGGCTTTCTTCAACCAACACACATAGGTTTCATCATAATGTCGCAAAAACCCTCCCGGTTGCTCCATGTACACTTCTTCTTCCAAATTTCCATTTAGGAAGGCAAATTTTACATCCATCTAATATACTTTATAACCCTTGTAGGCAGAAAATCATAGAAACATTCTAATTGCTTCTAATCTAGCTGCCGGTGCAAATGTTTCTTCAAGTCAATACCCTCTACTTGAGAGTATCCTTTGCACACAAGTCTAGCTTTATGCCTAACAATTTTACCTTGTTCATTCATCTTATTCCAGCAGAACTATTTAGTGCCAATGATGTTCTTATCTTCGGGTCTAGGGACTAATTCCCAAGTCTTGTTCTTCTCAATCTGTTGCAGTTCTTCTTCGATGGCACTCATCCATTCCTATCTTTTGTTGGCCTCATTGAATGTTTTAAGTTCTAATTCAGTCACGAGGTAGAAGTTGATTTGTTCATCAATACAGGCAAGTCTTCTTCTATTTTGTGATGGTATGATCAAAGAATAAGTATCCGGTAGATTACTGAGAGGGGGGGGTGAATCAGTAAACTAAAAAACTGATACAAACTTCCCAAACTCAAACTCAAACTCAAACTCACAAATTAAACTTAATCAATAGAATATCACTGTCAAGACCAATACTCATAAGAATACTCAACATCAACCGGTTAACTGTTATAACAACTTAACAGTAAACAAATTTAATCTTGTAAACATCCAAATGCTTAATCATATCTCAACACACTTCATCTCTCAATGCTTCCAGTTATCATGCCTTATCAAAAGTTAATCAAATCAACAAATAAGATCATAACCTCAAAAACATTCACCACATGACACAAATGTTTATACGTGGAAAACCCAAATAGGTAAAAACCACGGTGAGATGAGACTCACAAGATAGCTATCTGAACTCTTCTGAAGTTCGCCCTGTTAGGAGCCAAACCTGTTAGAGCTTTTACAATAAATCCTGTTAAGAACTGGTCCTGTTAGGAATCACCTGGTTAAGGGATTTGAAAAATGCCTTGATAAAAAGAAAATACCCTGTTTGGAATAACCTCAATAGAGGATTTGAGAATCCAAGCTAATGGACCACTTTGTTAGAGGATTTAAGAAGTAACCAAGCTTGTTAGAGCTTACTCGGTTAGGGGATTTCAATTCTGTTGTAATTGTTAGAAGACAACAGGTTTTTTTTGATCTGTCTAAATAGCACTACATTTGCTTGATCAGATCCTTTTAAGATTCAATCTACCTTTACTCAAACTGTAGATCCATTCTTCGGTTAGGCAACCACACACTTAATTGATTTCAGCCAACTCCTTGCCAACACCTTTTACAAAATAACTTCATCGACCTTAAATACAAATCAATTAGGTTGGTAACACATCAAAAACCTAATTCTCTTAGAGAGATTACAAAACAAATAGGTTCAAGTGTGACCATTGGACTTACATAGAAATTTATATACATTCTTCAAGAAAATTCCAACCACTCCATGATCACTGCTTCATCGGACTTGTAACTCATCACACGCTTTGCATTAGATGCAATCTACTTTGCTCATTCCCTAGATAATCAAACAAACATGCCAAAACAATCAGAACTTACTTCATACAATGACCACACGTGTCACCATCATTACCACTCAAATCATAACCAACATAACCATTTGAGAAAACTTAATCGGTTAAGGTTTAACAAAAAACAACTAGTAGGGTTTACCGATTACATAACATAGAAAGGGTTTAACCTTATACATCGATTACCGATTCAACTCACATACTTACATACCGGTTTACAACAACCTTCACAAAGCTCCTTCCTATCGGTTACAAGACAATATCAATAACAACAATATCAGCAATATCATAAATTCCATTATCGGTGCAATTGACATCAATGATAACATAACATATCATTAATGCAATCTTTATGCAAATGCCAACAATCTCCCCCTTTGGCATTGATGGAAATACAAATATCAACGCCTCTGATTGATGCTATGATTGGTGAATAGGAATCTTGGTTTACATTACCAAGTATTCACCATGCTCTATCTGACTTCAGCTTGTCGCTGGTTTCCCTTGGCCAATCACAAAATTCTTCTCATCAGTCACATAATTCCTCTCCCCCTTTGACAACAATACCAAATTGAAAGTAAAACATGTAATGTCAAATTTTCACTGTGCATCAACAACATACTCCAACTTGATGCTCCCCCTGTGGAATATATCCACTTCTACATCAACCCTTCTTGAGATTTTGCATATGATGCAGGGACTGATGCAATCAACATCATGCTCAACTAACTTCATTAAGAGGGACAACCCCTAGTTGACTTCTAAGACACTCAAATGTAGTCTTAGGCATAGGTTTGGTAAAAATATCTGCAAGCTTCTCCTTTGTAGAAACATGCTCTAAGATAACATCTTTATTTTGAACTTTTTCACTCAAAAAGTGATACTTCAACTCAATGTGCTTTGTTCGTGCATGCAAAACATGATTCTTAGAAATATTAATGGAACTTATATTATAACATAAAATCTTTATAGGTTCTGAGATTTTCATCTTAAAATCTTCCAAAATGTGCCTCATCCAAATAGCTGGTGTGCAATTCATATAAGTTGCAACATACTCAGCTTCAACAGTAGATTATGAAGTAGAACTCTGCTTTTTACTACTCCATGAAACAAGCCTTCCTCCTAGAAAGAATGCTCCACTAGTAGTGCTTTTCTGGTCATCAACATTTCCTGCCCAATCAACATCTTTGTACACCTTCAAATCAAAGTTTCCTCCATATGGATACCATAATCCATAGTTAATTGTACCTTTCAGATATCTAAATATTCTCTTGGTTGCTATCAAATGTGCTTCTTTTGGATTCTTCTGATAACTTCCAACTATGCCAACCGCATGGGCAATATCTCGTCTACTATGAACAACATATTTTAATTTGCCAATCATTGACCTGTATTCCTTTTCATCAACAGACTTAGATTCATCTTCCTTGGACAACTTACAACTTGTAACCATTGTTGTTCCAACTGGTTTACAGTCACTCATGCCAAAAGCCTTCAAAACCTCTTTCACATACTTAGATTGTGTAATGAAAATACCATTCTTCATTTGTTGTATTTGTAGGCCTATGAATTTTTTTATTTCCCCTACTAAAGACATTTCAAACTCTTTTTTCATTTCATCTGCAAAACTGTTGCTCATGACATCATTACCTCCAAAAATAATATCATCAACAAATACTTCACTTACTAGTATTTCATCTCCTTCAGACTTGAGATAAATATTACTATCATCACTGGTTCTTGCAAAGCCTATCTTCATCAAAGTTGTATGAATCCTTTCATACCATGCTCTAGGTGTCTGCTTTAATCCATACAAAGCTTTATGCAATCTACATAACATGTCTTTCTCATCTATCAAAGCATAACCATCCGGTTGCTTTATGTATACTTCTTCTTCCAATATCCCATTCAAAAATGCAGACTTAACATCCATCTCGTATACCTTGAACTTCTTATGGGCTGCAAATGCAAGTAAAGTTCTGACACCTTCTAGTCTTGCTACTGGTGCAAAATTTTTGCCATAATCTCCTCCTTCTTCTTGTGCATAACCCTTGTAGACTAATCTTGCCTTATTGCAAACTACAATACTATCTTCATTTAAGTTGTTTCTAAATACCCATTTAGTACTTATAACATTCTTATTTACCGGTCAGGGTACCAGGGTCCAGGTGTTGTTCTTCCCAATTTGTTCCAATTCCTCCTCCATAGCTTTCACCCAATGATCGTCACCAAATGCCTCCTTAGCACTTCTAGGTTTAATGGTGGAGGTCATGCAAGAGTTATCTCTTATTCTTCTTCTAGTTAGTACTCTAGCATCCTTATCCCCAATAATCTGCTTAGGATTGTGGTTCAGTCTCACATACCTAGGAATAACATGATCATTCTCTTGAGGTTCAGCCTTCATTATCATCTTCTTCTAAATTTATTTGTTCCGTTGAACAAGTGCATCAAAATTTGCTTTACTGGTTTCTCATTTAACAGTTTTAGGTTCCAAAAGCAATTTATGCAAGAATCTTCATCCTTTTTCTCTGAGCTGGTTCCTTCTGAGACTTCAGGACATTCATCTACTCGAACATCAGCACTCTCAACAATTCTCTATGTCCGGTTGTTGAAGCATTTATAGGCCTTACTCTTGGTGGAATAGCTAAGAAATATGCCTTCATCACTCTTAGCTTCAAACTTGCTTATGTAATCACCTCTTTTAATAAAACATTTGCTACCAAATATCTTGAAATAGCTAACATCAAGTGATCTTCCATACGAATATTCATAAGGGGTCTTGTCCTTACCTCTTTTCACCAAAATTTGGTTCATTGTGTAGACAACTCTACTTACAGCTTCTTTCCAAAAGGTTTTATCTACACTTCCTTGTATCAACATTGTCCTAGAAGCTTCAATCATTGATTGGTTGTTCCTCTCTGCGATACCATTTTGTTGTAGTGTCCTTGGTACATAAAGTTATCATTTGATAGCATTCTCATCATAGTACTTAGTGAGCTCCTCATAAGTAAATTCACCGCCTTGATCTTCTCTTAGACATTTTATCTTTTTGGCACTCTCTTTCTAGCTAAGGCCCTGAATTCCTTGAACTTACCAAAAGCTTCATTCTTATCCTTCAATAATGTGACCCACATCATCCTTGAGCAATCATCAATGAAGATCATGAAATATATGTCACCTTGAATGCTTCTTGTTCTTATTGGTCCACATAGATCTGTATGAACCAAATCTAACAAGTGCTATGTTGAGAAGGACTTGCTCTTGAAAGTTGAAGAAGTCATCTTTCCTAATTGACATTCTTTACAAAGAGCATTAACCGGTTTGTCTAGCTGAGGCAGACCTCTTACTGTCTTGGACTTTCTCACTTTAACAATGTTATCAAAGTTTAAATGACAAAATCTCCTATGCCAAAGCTAACTATCATCTATCTTTGCAATCAAACAGTTGTTAACTTTAGGATTAAGATGAAACAGATTACCTCTGGTTTGTTTCCTAGTTGCAATCAATTCACCTTTATTGTCAAAGATTCTGCACATACCATTCCTAAACTCCAGTGGTTATCCTTTATCATTAAGTTGTGCCACACTCATAAGATTGAGCTTTAGACCTTCAACCCAATAGACATCGTTAGCACTGCTCTTCCCATTAAGAGAAATAACTCCCTTGCCTTTAACAATACAGGGTGAGTCATTGCCAAATTTAACAACACCACCATCAAATTCCTTCAACGAAAGAAATTTTCTTTGATCACCAGTCATATGATGTGAACAACCACTATCAATGATCCAATCATCAGAGTTATCCATCCTGGACACCAATGCCTTCTGATTTGATCTCTCTTCCTTAATGGCTACAAACACAGTATCTTCACTAGCATCATCATCAGTGATATCATTGTCAACCGCTATAAGACAATCTCTCTTGCCTTTACCCTTATACTTATTGAATTTGTCTCTATCATGTTCATTTTCACCATTACGACAATTAGCTACTATATGACCAATCTTGTTGCATGCAAAACATTTTAAAGGTAGTTTACCTCTGTATTTACCAGTGCCTCTGGGTATTTGTTTTGCCAACAATGCTTCAAGTTCCACTAAGTTTTCTTCATCATCAACATCTCTGTTGGATCTAGATTCATAGCCATGACAAGTATCTCTACTTTTTCTCACAAATGGGTTAGAGACAGAAGCTCTGAATGCAGATTCCGATTTCTGTACACTAACATCATAGCAGTTTGATACAAAAGCAGTAAGTTTGTGAATGATAGAGTCAAGAGTTGCCTTAGTTTTGTCACTGGACTTCAACTTCTGAATAGTTGCAACTCGGATAGCATAGACCGGTAGCAGGGTTCTCAGTACCTTACTGATCACTGTGGCATCTTCCACTTTCCCTCCTGCACTCTTTATTTCACCAACTATCTCTTTTATCCTTTGACCATACTGCTAGATATTCTCACCTTCAGACATTCTCATGTCATCAAACTTTCCTCTTAGGCTCTCCTCTTTAGCAATCTTAACATGTTCATCACTGCTATAAATCTCTTCAAGTTTTTTCCATACTTCATATGCAGTTTCAAGACCATGAACATCTACATATTCAACATCAGATGGGGAAATGATGATAGCTTCCAATGCTTGATGATTTTCTTTTTGTTCTTTCTTTTGATCATCAGTCAGAGTTCCAGTAGGTGTAACATACTGAGTTTGTACATGATCCCAATACTGACTTCCCAGACTCTTGATGTAAATCTTTGTTCTCTTGCTCCATATCCTATAGTTATCTTTGTTGAACTTCGGACCTTCGTTCTTCATCATTATCTACAAGATCTTTTCCTCAAGCTATTAGGCTTTTAGATTTAAGAGGACTTGAGATGCTCTAATACCAATTGATGGTATGATGAAAGAATAAGTATCCAGTAGATTACTGAGAGGGGGGTGAATCAGTAATAAATCAGTAAACTGAAAAACTGATACAAACTTCCCAAACTCAAACTCAAACTCACAAAGTAAACTTAATCAATAAAATATCACTGTCAAGACCAATACTCATAAGAATACTCAACATCAACCGGTTAACTGTTATAACAACTTAACAATAAACAACTTTAATCTTGTAAACATCCAAATGCTTAGTCATATCTCAACACACTTCATCTCTCAATGCTTCGAGTTATCATGCCTTATCAGAAGTTAATCAAATCAACAAATAAGATCATAACCACAAAAAAATTCACCACATGGCACACATGTTTATACGTGGAAAACCCAAATAGGTAAAAACCACGGTGAGATGAGACTCACAAGATAGCTAACTGAACTCTTCTGAAGTTCGCCCTATTAAGAGCCAAGCCTATTAAAGCTTTTACAATAAGTCCTGTTAAGAACTGATCCTGTTAGGAATCACCCGCTTAAGGGATTTACAAAATGCCTTGATAAAAAGAAAATTCCCTGTTAGGAGTAACCTCGGTAGAGGATTTGAGAATCCAAGCTAATGGACCACCTTGTTAGAGGATTTAAGAAGTAACCAAGCTTGTTAGAGCTTACCCAGTTAGGGGATTTCAATTTTGCTGTAATTGTTGGAAGACAACAGGTTTTTTTTGATCTGTCTGAATAGCACTACATTTTGTTGATCACATCCTTTTAAGCTTCAATCTTCCTTTACTCAAACTACATATCCATTCTCCGATTAGGCAACCACACACTCAACTGATTTCAGCCAACTCCTTGCCAACACCTTTTACAAAACAACTTCATCAACCTTTAATACAAATCAATTAGGTTGGTAACACATCAAAAACCTAATTCTCTCATAGAGATTACGAAACAAATCGGTTCAAGTGTGACCGTTGCATTTACATAGCAATCTATATACATTCTTCAAGAAAATTCCAACCGCTCCATGATCACCGCTTCATCAGACTTGTAACTCATCACGCGCGTTGTGTTAGATGCACTCCACTTTTCTCATTCCTAGACAATCAAACAAACATGCCAAAAAAATATGAACTTATCTTCATGCAATGACCACACATGTCATCATCATTACCACTCAAATCATAAACCAACATAACCATTTCAGCAAGCTTAATCAGTTAGGGTTTAACAAAAAACAACTGGTAGGGTTTACCGGTTACATAACATAGAAAGGGTTTAACCTTATACATCAATTACCAGTTCAACTCAGATACTTACATACCAGTTTACAACAACCTTCATAAAGCTCCTTCCTACCAGTTACAAGACAATATCAATACAACAATATCAGCAATATCATAAATACCATTACGGATTCAATTGACATTAATGACAACATAACATATCATTAATGCAATCTTTATGCAAATGCCAACAGTCTGCAAATCATCACTCTTATTTCTTAGAATCTTCTCTTCTGGGTGATTCAGCTGCATATACCGTTTGGGAGCCTTCTTGGATGCTTCTTTTGGTTCATTTTCTGTTTGAGCTTCCTCACCTTCATCACCGGAATCATCATAGTGGTTCACCTATGATTGAATTCCTGTGTGCATATCCTCATCAATTCTTACATGCACACTCTCAATGACTCTTCTTAGTATTTTGTTGTAGCATTTGTAGGCCTTGTTGTTAGATGAGTAACCAAGGAAGATTCCTTCATCACTCCTGGAGTCAAGACTACCTAGACCATCCATATCTCTCTTGATAAAACACTTACTTCCAAATACCTTGAAGTATTTGACTGAGGGCTTCTGATCATACCATAACTCATAAGGTGTCATTATGTTGTTTATTCTTAATTGAACCCAATTCAAAATATATGCAGTAGTATGGACAACTTCCTTCTAATATGTGTCTGGCAGACTGGCCTCATTTAACATGGTTCTGGCCATCTCCTTGACTGTCCTATTTTTTCTTTGTACCATACCATTTTGTTGTGGTGTCCTAGGGGTTGAGTATATCCTTCTAATTCCATGTCTTTTACAATAATCTTCAAACTTATTTGATGTGAACTCTCCACCTCGATCTGATCGTACACATTTTAGCTTGCATCCACTTTCCTTCTCCATCATCTTCCTAAAGATCTTGAATCTGTCAAATGCTTGTGATTTATCTTGCAAGAAAGTGACCTGTGTCATTCTTGAATAATCATCAATAAAGAGCATAAAATATCTTTCATTCCTCCGAAAATGACTCTTCATTCAACAACCAAAGCCATCGTAAGGCCTAGATCTCAAGCTATGAGGAAGTGACCCTGCCAAGACCCAAAGCAACTAGATTCTCAAGAGGAAGCTGCATCTTTTTAGAAGAAGCAAAAATCCACTTCGAGGCCTTTGGGAATGTACAAGCTCAAATCCATGTTTTGACACAAGCTCCGCTCACGCCATCGACCTCTTTGACATAGGTACAATTTTTTGCCTCTTTTATTTCTTCTCATTCTCTGGTTTCTGTGTCGGCATCACCTACAGTTAGCTCTATTCCTACATTGAGTGATCCTAAGGTAGTGTTTTTGTCTGCACCACCCTTTCATACCCAATCAGAGACAACATTAGCTAGCGTATTTGTTTCCCCCCCCCTCCTAGCATTCTCACTTCTGGCACCACGGTTAGCACAACCCACTCTACCCAACCCCTGAGTCAATTAGTTGAGTCATCCTCTACGTCACACACCCTCAATTTTGCAAGTTAGACCCCCACTGCCTTGTCTACTATTGGGTCTTTGTTCTTGGCACCTTCTAGTGTTTTACTCGGGATCCCTCCTTTTTCCCCAGCTGCACTCTCCTTGTTAGCTCCAACCCAATTGCAAGCTAGCATGGCTCTGATTCCTTTCACCCAACCCCCAAAGCTCCTTTTGTGGGGAAAATGATCTATGTTCCTTCAAAATTCCACCAGTACGCGGATTCTGACAAAATCACCTGAGCTCAGAGGATTCAAAAAAGAAACTCCCGGAAACCAGCAAAGCCCTATATATAGATAGCTTTCAGGGAGGGTCATCAAAATTTATTATTTGCGTCCATGATGCCAAATGTGGTCAAGCCTGCCAATAAGATGCATCCTGAAGACTATTCTATGCAAGCTATTAGCATCGACTTGAATAGAGCTCGACCACAAGATAGAGTAGAGAGCTTGGAAGAGTCACAAAAGGTGGTTTCTTCGGATTACCTAAAGTGTTCCTACCACCTGGAGAAGCTCACGGTTGAGCTAGAAAGGTTGAAGACTAAAAATGAATAATTCATGAAAGAGGGGAAGGAAAGAGAAGATAAGGTAACCTGCCTACAGTTTGCAATATTACAAGAGAAGGATGAGAGAGATAAGCTTCAAAAGGCATTAAAGATCTTTGAGGGTCAGCTGAAAGTAGAGTAGTCTACTAAGAAAACAACTCTCAATGAGTTACTTGATAAAACAAAAGATTTGTTGTGTATGCAAACACTCTCTGCAGATGTGACCCGGTTGCAATTACAACTGCAGAATATTACCATAGAAAAAGAGAAGGGTCATCAAGAGTTGCTCAATATTAGGCACATTCTGGTAGGGGGAACAACTCCCAAAGATAAAGCCCTGTAAGACTTCCAAAACTTGTTGGCTCAATTCACAAAAGAGCTTCATGATTCTCAAGCTACCATGTCGAAGCAACACATAGAGAGAAAGTGACTTCAAGAGTTAGTAAAAGATAAGAAGACTCAAATAAATATAATGCAACATCAATTAGTAGAACAAGCTAAGGTTTTGAAAGAGATGCATGAGATGTTGGAGCCCAAAGATGCTGAAGTGGAGCTTTTGTCTAGGCCATTGGCCCCTCAGCCAACTCCTCCCTCAGACTTCACTTATCTAGTGTGGGAGTTTCATGACGTATATGGGGAAAAAATAAAGCAATTCATCCCTTTCTTGGAACCAACTTTAAGGTTCCTAGCAGTCTCCCAAGGTGTGTGCATCAGGGAGGAACTTTCCATTGAACACAGTAATCAAGAGATGGCGCCTAAAACCTTAGAGGCCCAGAAGTTGGTTAGTTGGATTTATGCGCCCCCCCCCCCCCCCCCAAGAGCTAAATGTAGTTGGGGTCATGGATTTAAAGTGATTGAAAAGGAAAACCCTTTCTTTAGTTGCATCAAGGTCGCCAAATAGGGTTCTTCCACTCTATCTAATTTAAGAAGCTCAATAGCCCGAGTTACAGAATGCCTTGAAGGTTTCATTAAGTTCAACCTACCTTCTCCTTTCCTTCCTGATGGCTCGGTCATGAACATAAAGAAGCTCTCTAGCTTGATTGTTCAGAAGAAGCAAGATCATTCCCCCCTTCAAGCGTTGAGTAATCCTCCAGGGGTGGATGAGATCGAAGGTTTTTTCCATCCCATGGCCAAGCTTCTTATCATGCTTTATTTTTCTCACCACGAACAAGAAGAAGATCCTTTCAATAGCATCAGTGACTTGGATCAGATTTTTCAATCTATCAAGGCTCAATCCCCCCCTTCCAAAGAAGATTGGTCCCCCTTGCAGCATCTTTTTAATAGGATTTTCAAGCCAAAGTTTTAGGCCTGGTCTAGGAACCAGGATTTTTGGGTATCGGCATCTCGCGGGTGATATTTTCCCAGAAGTTGCCAAGAAATATAGACTTTGTGTCTATCGTGCCCCTTTTGGGGAGTTAGCTTACTTTTTGTCTCCTCGTGTCTTCCATACAACAACATGGCTCATGGTGTTCGAGTTCCCTTTTGCCTTTGCCAGGAAGTCGAGCAGTGTTGAAACGTAGCAGTTCATTGTTTTTTCTATTTTGGATGGGCCTGCACCCGAGCTCCCAGTTAAAAGATTTTTTGCTCTCTCCACGTGGCAGTTGCTCACTAGGCATTGAAAGATTTTCATCTCACCTTCAGGATGCTCCCTCTTGCTACCACATTGCGATTGAGGGTAACCATCGAACATTCTTGTTCTGCGATTGAAGAGATAGTGGTTTTTGGGGTGCCAACGGTTTGATTTTTCACACATGGTTGCGGATTCTTCTATTTCAATCCGCAGTTAGAAGATTTGATTGTAGCTACGTGAGGGGCCTAATATTTTTTGTTCGATACATTGAGAGGCTATTTCACGATTACCAATGGCTTCCAGTGACGCTGTTAGTTTTAGGCGCTCTCTTTGTTTTCTCCGATGGGTAGTTTTCTCAGGCTTATTTATAGGATGTTGTTTGCTTTTGTAAAGGTTCTGAACTTTAAGAAAAATACATACTATTTGCTAGGGATTTTCGGCCTTGAATTTGTCTTTGTATTTCTGAGAAAATTGTGATAATCAGATTATGCCTCTAGCTTTTATGAATACAACTTTTCGATGTGCAATAGAATTTTCTTGTGCCTTTGTATGATTTTGTTTAACTTCTAAGATATATATGTTGTGAGACTTTGTGGATTAAACTATGTTTTCTATACTTTTCATATAGCAAATGAATGACATATATAGCTTTATGTTAACAAGCAATTGTTGTCATTCAGATCTTAATTTTACTAGACATGTAGATTGTTGGATGGGCTTCTAAGCTACATATGTATGAAGTTCTTTATGCCTATAGCTTAAACTTTATTTCAGCGCGTTGCTGCAGAATAGTTTTGCTTTCAAGTTTCTCTTTCTTCCCTTTTCTCTCCCCCCCCCCCTGCCCCCCACATGTATGACAAGCCAACTACTAAAATCCTGGAGGTCACTCAGTGAGAAATGCGCAGGTCCCTCATCACTGAGTTTCCCATAAGGTTGTTTCCTTTAAGATTAATTTTATAGGTCAACAATAACAATAAACCATAATAAGCAATAATAAATAATAAACAATAAATAAATTAAACAGTAAGCAATAAATCATAAATCATTTATTATATATTATCCAACAATAAATCAAAATTGCATTTAAAATCACAATGGCCTTTAATTAATCATTAATTAAATTTACAACCAATAAACTATAATTAATGCATCATAGTCAACAAATTATAAAATAGCGCTAACATCTAAACAAGACTCATTACTGACAATAAGGTAATCAAATATTATCCATGTGATAAATTTGACGGGATACATGAAAATTAGATAGATATCCCAGAATTAGGATAATGGCTAGGGTTAGGTATATTTGGGCCTTGCACTATCTCCTTTTACCACCATTGGGAATTATGAAGACATGCTCAGACCTGTGGTACCAGGTGGTCGATGTCTACTACTTGCAATACTGCACCGAAAACATGTTGTATACAAACATACATATATACATATAAATCTCTAATCCCAACTAGTGATAGAAAATTGTGGCGTCATATGGAGCTCACAAATGAGTAGTATGAAATCATTCCTATCACCCTCAACCCCAAGAAAATAATGCATAAAATCGAACATCATCTGTAATGACATGATATCATCAAAATATAGATTAACATAATGTAATACATCATAATGAATCATCAAAATAGAAATCATGTCATAAGTATCTCAATTCTAACATCAACTTAATGAAATATATCAATAATCATGTCCTGAAATACATAAGCAATGTAACAAAGTCTAACAACAAGGATCACATGAATGTAATCATTCACATAGATTAGTGAAATGAGTCACAAATAATAAATCAAATATAGTCTAATAAATCAAAGTAGCATGTATCTGAAGCAAAGCATGGAGGGGAATTACATTCTCCCCCATAGAAATAGGCTTACTCCTTGAAGCCTACAAACATGAATAAGGCAAGCACAGTACTAAACCTGTCAATCCCATCGACACATAAAAACAACCCTTCGATGCATTAGATAAGTATAGTCCACATTACACAACTCAACCAACTCTACCTCCTCTCGAGACATCCCAACACACTTTCAATGTGTCACTCTAATTTTTCCTCAAACCAAGGCACTAACTCAAGGGGATTCCTCCTAACATTTACTTCCAAGCTCGTCTAGGAAAGATAAAACTTGTAAAGAAAAATCTTCTAGCTCACACCAACCTTTATCATGGAAACTAGAAAATGGCATACATATAAATATACCATAGATATACACATTACCCTAAAGCACAAAAATAGTTATATCTAAGGGTACTTTCCATCCCTACACAATGACATCCATACATTAAGTTGGGGGGTTTGTACCCAAAATGACACATAGAGTACCTGTAAGCAACAAAATAACAAAATCAATGGTAACATATACACCTCTAAAATCATGCAAAGAGAATCAAGCATAAGGTAACACACAAGCTCAGGATCACACATGGAGAAGAAGTCATACTAGGTGAATTGATTCACGCCAAATCATCCACAAACAACAAGGTCTAGCAAGAAAAATTCACATGATTCTATTGCAATCAACACAAACTTATTCAAAACTTCAGTAAGCACAATGCAATGGTCCTACTTTATTTAGTTTATAATCCCAAGCATAATACAACATTGAATACATATTTCATTAGAAACTAACATGAACATCCAATTGATCGGTCGAATTACTAAAAATAGACGTCTTCTCCAAGATTCTTGGAGACAAATCTAGAGGCCAGAAATCACTTTGGAAAGTGGTGTATAACTCCACTAAACCAACTGAGCTCATCAGGAACATCAGATTACTCATCTGAACAATTTGACGTGAACCCAGAGTGTTAGCTACTAAAGCTTGCTAGAGAACCTGAAAAAATGGGGACATTACATGACCTGCATTAATACCACCTTCATTTTGTTCATAAATCTCTTAAACTTTTGATTTTTTGTCTCCTCAAGCTTGCTAATGTAGGATTGGACGTGTCACTTGAATTTGTTGAATGTGGGCTTGATGGTCTAGCACTAAGAGTACCAATTGATGATGGAGTTTGTTGCATATGTGATGGTGTTTTTTCTTATGTTTGTGGAACTGTCCTTACACTTGATGGTGTCATTTGTTGTCCACTTTGTTGACCTATAATAGCTATAGGAGGAGTCACATTCGAAGGATTATTCGCTAATGCAAAACCTTCATTTTCTTCTTTTGGTAGTTTGGCTTCAATGTTGATTGTTTTATCCAAAGTTTCATCCCATGCATCATCTTCTATGAATTGTGCATCTCTGATTATAATAACCGTTTTGTCGATTGGATTGTATAACTTGTATGCCTTTGACTCCTCACTATATCTCACAAATATACATTTTTCTCCTTTGTTGTCCAACTTTATTCTCAACTCATCTGGTACATGTGCATAAGCCACACATCCAAATACTCTCATATGAGAAACATTATATTTTCTTCCACTCCATGCTTCTTCCAGAATCATATTGATGACACTTTTGGTAGGACATCTATTAAATATATATGTTGCACATGCTATAGCTCCAACCTAATCCTCATTTAACAAATGTTTTGCCTTCAACATGCTTCTTACAATTTCCATTATCGTCCTTTTTTTCCTTTCAGCTATGCCATTTTGTTGTGGGGTATACCTTGTAGTGAATAGTTTGTGGATTCCATGGTATTTTAAAATTTTTATGAAATCATTTGAAATGTATTCACCACCTCTATCTATTCTCAATGCTTTGATGTGGAGTCCTTTTTGTTTCTCAACAAGAGCCTTGAATTGAAAGAAATAATGAAACACCTCATGCTTATGTTTTAGAAAATAGACCCATATATTTTTTGTGTAGTCATCAATGAATGTCAAGAAGTAGTAGCTTCCACCAATTGAGGGTGTTTTCATTGGTCCACACAAATCTTAATGAACAATCTCCAATGGTTTGTTTTCCCTTATTGGCTTTCCTACTGAAAAATGATTCTCTATGTTGCTTACCCAAAATCTAACCTTCACCTATTCTATCTGGTTTGTTTATTAGTGGCAACCCCTTCACCATTCTTTTCTTATGCAATAAGTTTAAGCTTACAAAGTTTAGGTGCCCAAATCTTAGGTGTCATAACCAATTTTCATCTTTAATTTCAGCTTGATAAATTACTTGGGGGACTGCTACAACTTTTTCTTCATGCACTTGTGGGTCCATTGAGGGGTGTTCTTCAAAAAGCTCTACCTTGAAATCCAGTTTAATCCTTAGGGGAAACGTTTTATTGCTTGTCATTTGGACTTTTTCTATGAGTTGATTGCTTGGAAATTTGTCTAACATTATGCATTCTTTGATCCTAAAGAAGACTCGATACCCCTTTTCAATGAGCTTCCCTATACTCATTAAGTTATGTTTCAGTCCAGGAACAAAATACACATC
>NW_026729933.1:2500-5000 GCF_030272615.1 Cryptomeria japonica | reverse complement strand
AACAAATAATTAGTAGTTGAAATTATTTGTTGCCAAGTATATCCACGAGGTGTAGGAATTTTGTTCTCTCCTTCTCCATAACATGCTGCAAATTATTTTCCAAAGCTAAAATAAAAATGCTTGTTAGTTAATACAATCTAATATTTTCCAATAGACATCTGGTGGACTGTATAGGTATAAAGGAGAGGCATTCCCCAAAAATAGTTTTATAGTGGAGTATTTTCCAAGCAAGAAATTGGGCTTTAGCTTTTGCTTTAGATTTCCAAATAACAAGACTTATACTAAACAACTTCGATTTATACCAATTCATTCCCCATTTCAAGTTTAATCATGATTGAATTTGGATTGGAGATAAAAATTTGTAATAAATTAACTTAAGAGGAAATTTTTTAACATTATATCCTAGAAACCATCTCCACTCTTTAAAAAAATTGCAATAAATGGGAGTAGAAAGTTTTAGTTGAAGACTTCGGAAACTACCTCTTGGATTTTGTGAATGTTTCTGACCAAAGCATTTAGTTTTATTTCAATTAACTAATAAATACCGATGAATGCATTTGGCATGCTTAAAGACAAAAACCCATTAATTTCGATGTAACCCTTGGGAATATACTTTTTTATTTCAATAATATTCTCTCTCGTTACACCTTGTTGTGACAGAGTCCTCGATATGAAATTTTTTGGTATACAATTCACTCCAAAACATATTAATATAAATAATGTGGAAAGTTTCCATGCATTTTCTTACTTCTCTTAGCGTTGATCACAACTAACTTCACTCTCGTACGTGGATTTCTATGTTTATTATTAAAATATAATAAATGTAAGTCCGTCTCCATTTTTTTATTATTAAAAGTCCTCCCTTTATAGGGCCTTCTAAGTTGATTAAAATATAATAAATGCATTATCGACACTTGTTCACCAATTTTTTATTATAAAAAGTCCTCCTGTTATTCAACAAGAAAACATCCATAAAACAACACGCGTGTCACTCTTTCATCCATAAAACAACAAAGCATTCTAATTTATTTTAATGGATAATTATTTATCTCTTCTTTTGTCCATTTTGTCTAGGTTGTAGATTTAGTATTTTCAATTACTAAAGTTACTTCATAGTTATTGGTTGTAGGAGACCCAAAAGATCTGCACTTTTGCTTGATTGTATGACTAAATTCTCTTTGGAAAAAGGAGAAGTCTCTTTCATCCCATTTTTTGATTCAACTAGTCTCATCTCCAAGAAATTCTCTCATAATCTACTAGCGATCTCTAGCATCTATTACCAGCCCTTAATGAAATTTCTGTTGGAAAGCCTTTTGAAAGATTCATTTCAATGGAAAGTCATGCATAAGTAGAACTTTTGTAATTTATTCTCTCTTTTTATATGCTTTAATATTTTCCTAGACTATTGTCAATGACTTTTAGGCACTCAATTTCCTAAAATTGTAAGGGAAGATAAGGAAGATGCTCCAAGCCCCCCTATCCAAGATCAGGGCACTCTTAACATCCTGGTCCTTTGGGGTTTGCATCAGATTTTGGGGAAATTAAAGATGGGGTCTCAAGAAGTCTCTATTTAGTTTGTGAGTAGAAGCAAGAAGACAAATGCACTTTGGGTTACTCAGTCTAGTGAACTCAGATCTAGATTGTAGTCATAGGCGCATCGTTATTTTTATTTTTTTCAATTATGTACCTTCTATTGAGTTTTTCTTTGAATATTAGTCTACAACAATCTTTCAAGTTTTCATTTATATTGTACTTAAATCCTAGTTTGATATCATCACAAGAAACTAAAGCTTCCAAAAATACAAAGAAATAGAAGCCCTAGGGTATTATTTGACTCTCTTTAACAAAGTTAGTCAAATTCAATCTCATCTTTGTGGCTTTGTATTCAAATGTTTGTGTGAAATTGGATCTTGGCCCTAATCCAACCTTTGTCCATTTTTACAGTAAACAATAGGAGAACGAGTGCTTGTAGCTCAAGATGTTCAAATGAGGGGGAGGGAGTTGTATTTATATGCAGCTTATGTATGTTTTGGGTTTAAATTTTGAATAAGACCGACATCAAGGAGCATTTTCTCACTCTATATTTTTCTTACTATTAGAGGTTCAAATTTAGGCCTAAAAAGGCTATGGTAGAGTGCTAGCAACCATATTCCTAGCTCTTTGAGCCAAAATCAAGGTTAGCATGCTCATGATTATGTTGATCTTCTAGAATTGGTCATGAATTAAGAATAATCAAATATAAATTAGGGGCATGAGGAACAACCACCAAAGTGAGCCCAAAGCAGGTGTGAAATTATAGAGGGATACAATTTAAAACACTACATATCCTTCTTTACACCTCTTACGATGCCACTTGACATCATCTTATGGATTCAGTGGACCAAACTCATCTCCACCATTAATCCTCTTCTTTTCATCCTAGTCGTTCATTCACTCTCCACTCATTCTTACTAGCCAACACTTAGCCATTTTTCTCATTATCTTGCATCCAAATTAATTG
>NW_026729932.1:0-30058 GCF_030272615.1 Cryptomeria japonica | reverse complement strand
ATGCAATATTTTTTTTTTGTTCTTTTATGTTCTATATGTGTATGCATGATGCAAATGTGAATGTATGTAATGCAGATGAATATGATAATGCAAATGTAAATTGTGCTAACAGGTGTTGTGTGCAGGATGTGATGCAGTTGTGATATCTATATGTATGTATGAAATGCTTATATGTGGTAATGCAGGTGCAACTACATGAAATGCAAATGTTTTTGGTGTGTCATTATACTCAGTCATGTGATAGTAGGCTACGTGGACTCGAGAAGGACGATGGAAGTCAATCAAGAAAGGGGGATGGAAGATAGAAGATATTAAAGTGAGAGAGCTTCTTGTGCATTATCATCATTGAGCTTTATTATGGCAAGTAGGTTATGACAATCGAGGCATATGTTCAACCCAAAAAGTCATTGTACCTATTTGCATGGAGATAAGACAGTCTCAAACAAGGAATGCCCCAGTTCATACTAGACTCTCAGTGTCCTCATATCCTCGGACAAGTCATAGCATTACTAAGAGACAATCCACAGACAGCAAATACAAATAGGTGACGATACCCCATCCTCGCCTTTCTAGTCAAAGACATCCTGGAGATAGAATCTCTAGTAAGAGACATCCTGAAAAAGCTAAAAGATATGTCACCAAAAGATAAAATCAAAAGAAAACCAAGACTCGACACCAACATCCACTGTAGTCCTCAAGTTTAGTGTCTCTTGTCACTTGTATAAGTCTTATTTGATTGTGGTCACAATGTTTACTTTCACAAAAAGGATAGATAGCACAAAACCATATGTTGTCTGAGTCTGTTGAAAGATTTGATTTTGTTGAAGCCCATTGTTGCTACTATCTCATCTGAAACTGACTGAATCCATGAAACTGATACTTTATTACGAAGAAGATGGAACTTTATTGCAGATTGGTGATGCAGATGCTGCTTTATTGTGAATTGTGCATGGATAGACTAAAGAAAAGTAGAAGAAACTATACTCCTCAGAACGTGTGATGTTCTTAGTTTCACACCCATCACTAGACATAGGATTTGCCTTAGCCACAGATAGGATCTGATTTATTATGGATGGAAAGGGAGGTGAAAAGGGAGGTTTATTATGAATGGCGAACCAATCTTGGGTAGATCAATAACAAGCCATGATGGGAATGTGTAAGTTTATTATGAATGAATAGGTTGTGAGTGTGTGCAAAGTGAAAGGATGAAAGTGAATCCTGAAGGAGGGAGGAGCAATGTCTCTACGCATGGCGCTGGTGACCCAGTTTTCACCATGGTACTTGCGCAGGGCGCCACCAAAGTGGTTTTCATCATTGGATGAAATTATTTCTCTTTACTTTATTCAATTTTTCAATGTTTTTTGTGTCACAAGGCGCTTGTTTGCCAGGTTTTCACCAAGTAATGATTTTTATGTTTATGATTTTTTTTGTATTTTTGAAATTTTTGAATTTTTTTGTATTTTTTGAATTAGGATACTCTGAAGTGCTATGTGTAAAACCTACGAAGGTGCATGCTATTGATAGGATCCTCCAAAGGTTCACCTTCTGTAGTTGAGAGCTGATATGCCCCAGATCCATATGCTGCTGTAATGATGTAAGGACCAAGCCAGTTTGGTTCAAACTTGTCCTTCTTCTCTCTGTCTTGCTGATTTTTAGGATTTTCTTTGAGAACTAAGTCACCTACCTCAAATGTGTGAGGCTTGACCTTATGATTGTAGCTGGAACATTCCTTGATTGAATGATATGTAGCTCGAGTGACTGTCTTCCTTGATAAAGGAATTGAGATAGAATTACTAGTGTGTGGACTATTGAGGCCCATATGTGTGTCACCTAAAGAAGTTTGGGCATCCCTGATAACAAAGTCCCTTGAGGAAGCTCCATTAAAGGTCCATGATGTATCACCAAAAGGGAAAGGATGTGTGGAACAAGTAGATGAGTGATGAAGGCTTATGATTGTGAAAAGAAGTGAAAGTAGGATGGCATGATTGAGACATAGGATCAACAAGTATGATTTTTGACTTAAAATTTTAGAACTTTTGCCCCCAGTTATTTTGATATTAGGGGAGATCAACTCTTTCTCTTTTTGCTTCATAGGATTTTTATCCTTGACTTTGATTTTTGCAGAGTCCAATAGCTTTTGATTTTGATTTGGACTAAAGGACTTTTCTTTTGTAGTACCCCTGCCCTAATCAATTTCTAATCTTGGTTTAATCTTGGCTAGTTTATCTTAATATAATGTTATAGTCAGATGTATTGATTTAATGCATAGCTGTCGATGTGGTTTTCACACCAGTTGTATGCAAGTTGTTTAGTGTTCCTTTTTCATGTTATGATCTCGAGCTAACACTTTCATTAAGTTTATATATGTATGCATGTATGACTCTTGGTTGTAGGAGATTTCAGGTACAACGTCGCATGAGTGCGAGGTTCGTCTTCACCTGGATGTGCAGGTTTGAGTGTACCTCTTTAATCCTTAGAGTTGGATTAGGTGGTCGTAAGACCCTAGTTGACCATAGTCATGCTCAAGTGAGCACTGTTAGTCATCGTCGGTATTCCCTTTTGGTTGGGTTTGTGAGTTGTCAGTCTGGTTGACTTTCTTGGTTTGTGTGTTTGGTGTGAATGGTTAAATTGATTAATTAGTCCTTAGTATTTAATTTGATTAAATATGTGTTTGTGCATTAAAGATTAATGGACTAAATTAAACAGGATTTCTTTATGTGATTTATCATTAATTTGAATTGCTCGATTTAAATTGGGAGCAAGTTCAATTAAATAGTTAATTTTAATATTAAATTTGTTATGTTTATGCTGTTGAAAAAGAAAGATTTAATTTTAATTGAAATAGAATTAATTTTATCTTCTTGGCATGTTTGAAATGGAAAGGTTAAATTGAATTAATTGAGAAAATCAATTTTGAATTGAAAAGCAATTTAATTTGTTGATATAGTTGGAAAATAGTAATTTTTGGGAATTATTTTTAAATAAAAATTTTAATTCCAAAAAAAAAAGAAATTTTGGTCAACTCTTCCTTATAACCTAGACTTTTGGAAAATTTTGGAGGATGGATATTTTTGGAAAAATGTTTGCTGGAAAAATATTTTTTGGGGATGAAATTGGGGGTTTTGGGAGGAAGAAGGTTTTTGGAGCTTGCAAGTTGGGCTCTTCTTCAAGTTCTTCCAGGAATGCGTATGGAGGTAGGAATTACCTTCTTTGTCTTCCTTGTTGCCATGGAAATGGTCTGTTGGTTGAATGAAAAAAATGCTGCTTGTTAAAAATCCAATCTTTTTTAATTGATTTCAGATTTAATTTTGGATTTGTGGGTTTGGAACTATGCTTATTAGCTTGTGATCTTCAAGAAAATTATATGGTGGAATCATTGTGATGAAAATGGTTATTTTTTTGGCCCAATATGAGTTTTGTTGGAAAATTTAATTGAGGTTTTTGTTATTCCTCAATTCATTTTGGGTGTTTGAAACCCATGTGTGTTGGAAGGAAGTATCCCCATCAAAGAAATAAAATAAAAGGGAAACCAAAACATATCTCTTTAAACCTGTTTTTATGGCAAATCAAAAAAAAAATGAATGAAATTTAAACCATGTCTTTTGTTTATTTCAAAATTTAAAATAAAAATTAAAAAATATATATATATATATATATAAATTGTGACTTGGGGTTGGAGGGCGGGGAGTGGAGCTCCACCCGCCTCCTCCCCCCTCGCGGGTTGCAGCTCGCGGTGGCTGCAGGCTCGCTGTGGTGGCCATAGGGGCCGCGGTGGCCGCAAGGCGCCGCGGAACCTGCGTCCACCGCAGTGGCACCACCCGCGTGGGTTTTCCCTGTGGCTGGGGTTTGGGATGCCCAACCCCCGCGTTGGGAGGTGGACCCGACCTTCGCCGCCCCCATTTAAATATCATTTTTTGTTAGTTTTTAAAAATGTTTTTTTTTAATGTATTTTTTTTATTATTCAAAAAAAATATATATAATATTTTAATATTATTTTATGGTATAATTTAAGTAAGTTTTTTTTAAAATTATGATTAAATATTTGCATTATTTAATAATTCAATTATGATTTGTTATTGATTAATTGTATAAGGTTAAATATACAATAATTAATATTCAAATCTTATCTTATTATTAATGCATATTTTTTTGTAATTAAATACTTAATTTGTTAATTCTGTTATTAATTATTAATTTGTTATATTTAATTAATCGTGGATTATTAAATATATTCATTAATTAATAGTTAATTTTAGTAATTTTCTTTATATGCTCAAGGAAACAATTTGTTAGTCTGGGAATGGATTTTCTTTATTTGGCTTCCCTAAATATGTATATTTCCTTGATATGTATAGTGTAATTTGGTTCTGGAAAAGACATGTGTAGGATTTATTTTGAACCAGTACGTCAATGATGTTTTAATTGAAGATTAAATATCTTATTTAATTGGCTAATAGTTGTTTTATTATATTCTGCGAAATTGGTTAAAGATCTCATTGTGGCATGTTTATGTATGTTCGATGCAATGAACCTTAGAGAGTTAGAAAACCAAGAACAACCTGGATCTTAATGAAGTAGATAACTGCAATCTAATATAGACCATGTAGAAAACTTGATCGACTTTTAATGTTTAGATCAATTTAGAAAAGATTGTATTTGCTGAATATTACCTATGCGAGTTTAATTTATGTATTCGCTTTTGCTTATGTAATGGCAAGTCGTGCTTTGTTTGATAGGACCCTGTCGTATGGATTGATTTGGGGTACCTATTTCAGTCCTCAGTTCCGAGTTGACTGTTGCCTTGTGGTGGTGTCATAGTTGGTCATATCCTTTGTGTGGGTGTCGAAAGATGATTTGTGTTTGACCATAGTTGGTCAGGTCTCTGGTTAGAGTACCGTCAGTAAGTGTACCTCTTTTGAGTCGCGTTTGACCAAATGGATGTTCCCTCTTTTTTTTAAAAAAAACTCCGTTCGTCTGACCATGTCTATTCCTTGGTTTTTGAGTTCGTCAGAGTATAGTCTAGTGTCGTATGGGAAAGTGGCTTTCGATTGGGGGCCGCGCCCTAAGTGGCTGTTGGGTAACCCATCGAAAGTGAGTCTAATAAGTGATAACCTAACAGTAGTTTAGGATGTTAATCTCTAAGTAAGATAATTGTGCCTCACACATGGGATGAGTGCTAACATAGACTCGACATGCTGTGAGAAGGCTTGAAATGGCAAACCATCATCCTTGTCTTCACGAAAGGATGTGTGGGTCCACATAAGGCTTGGATGGGCCAGAGGTACGGATTAGGTTGCTAGGGTAACCAGTGTATGGGGCCGGAACTTATGAAGACCTGCCATGGTAACCATACTAGGTTGTGTGCTGACACTTGTCCCTACGTTCGCTAGTGTGTTGTCGTATTGTCTTGTTAGGAGCACGTTTGTGGGTCATCCTTTTGTCTGTGCCCTTGTGAGTACCTGGTTTCATCTTAGACCTTGGGTGGTGATGACTTAGTTTTGTGGATGCTCTAATGGACCTTTGTTTTAGCTTTGATTATGTTTAGCTGGATCCTTTTCTTTTCAAGGATCAATTATGTATTTATTGACTGATATGGTCGTTTGTATATTGTTTATGTTTCGCCTTGATGTCCAGATTGTAAATGGGGTAACCTCTTGTATTCTTAACTTTATTAATTATTAGAGGGGTCTTGTAGTTGAGCAGACCCGGAGATGTAGCCCTTTAGGGGTGAACTCCGAGATCATTATGGTGTTATGTGATGTTATTCTCTTATGTTTCCCTTATTCAACTTTATCATGTATGAATAGCTTATGTTAGAATGTATAAGTGGGTAAGATGGAATTAACTTTAAATACTTATATGCAGTCCTTTCTTGAATGCCATTTTGATTGAATGCATAAGTGGTTTAGATGAGATTTATCGTAGATGCATGTATGCAATCGTCTTTTAAAATGCAATAAATTGGAATATGAAAGAATGTAACTTAGAGTAATGGAATATATTCAGTTGTTGTTAAGGAAATTAAGTATGCTTGAAAAGATCTCATATGTTTATGATGAAATTCTAGTGTGTTAGAATATTAGATGAATGGCTTGTATTTTAATGAAAAGCTTGAATGAAGATTATGAATAGATCTTAATGGATGAATCTTTGCTTGTGATTTATATTTCCATCTTCTGAAAGAAATTATCTTGATTAAGAATTATCTCGTTATTAAGATAATCAACTTATTGGATTAATTGTGTGAGTTAAGTGAATTGTGAAAATTTAAGTAATCTCGTTGGGAAACTCTTTAGGTGTTAGTTGATGTCTTCCGCTATGTAATCTGAATCTTTGATATCTTGTTATATTTTAATGTTGTGTTACTAAAAAAAAATAAAAAATTATTGCACTCCATTCTTATGTTATAGCTTATCCCTTTGGGGTTTCCTGGCGAGGCATTACATCTTTAGTTTTGACTTTTAGATTTTTCTTTTCAAAGCTTGATTTTTGATCCCTAATTAGTAAGGGCTTTTATAATTCTTGTTGATCCAAGTCTGGAAGTGGAGTGGAAATGGAGTGAGTGGATGATATGGTAAAGCTATGTGAGTTATCAAGAGGGCTGGCGATATGCTCAATAGATTCTTCGTTGGAACCACTCTTAGGACTAGTGATATCAAGAGTTGCTTGCACGACTAGAGGAGATTTGCATTAGAACTTAGTAGCCACAACACTAGGTGGTTCACACCCAATTCCTTGGCATTGCAAATTGTTTGTACATTGTTCCCGTCGACTGAATACCTTAGGAGATAGTGGGAGTTGATCAACATGAAAGATATACTCACCACATCCCACGTCTTTAATTTTGAATATTTCTTTGATCTCTGCTTGCTTTGATGTAGAAGCTTTTAATGATTCTGGATCCACATATGCTGATGAAGGAATAGCTTCTCTTTTGATTGGGATTGTTATTTCTGATCTAGGTCGTAGATTGTTGCAATATATGAATGGATTTGGGTCAGCTTTGATAGTCACTTCAACTCCATTGTGAGGGAACTTGATACATTGATGATATGTAGATGGGACTGCTCTCATTTCATGAATCCAAGGACGTCCTAGCAATATGTTGTATGTGAGATCTAGGTCTAGGACTTGACAAACCACATCCTTTGTAACTGGCCCAACTCTAAGAGGCAAGGTGACTGTGCCCTTGGATGAATGCTCTTCATCATCATATGCTTTGATGGTAATTTTGTTTGTAGAATTCATAGCTTTATCATAATATCCCAATTGTTTAATAGTGCTCAATGTACAAATGTTTAGATCTGCTCCTCCATCTATCAGGACTCATTTGATTCTATGTTTGTGTATGAAGGCTTCAATGTGTAAAGGTGCGTTATGTGGCTGACTTACGAAGGCGTCATCGACTTCTGTGAATGTAAGGGAGTGTGGAATGGAAAGGTATCCCACCATGGCTTGAAACTGGTCCACGTTCAGATCAGTAGGAATAGGAGTGTCTCTCAGGATTTTGTCAAGAATGGCTTTATGTGCGGGGGATATGCGTAAAAGCTCAAGGATGGAGATAAGTGCGGGTGTCTTCCCTAACTGTTCTACAAGGTCGTACTCAAGTTTGGTTAATGAAGAAGCAGTTTTTTTAGTTGGAGCACCTTGCAAAGTGATTTTACCTTGATGAGTTGTGAGATGACATTTAGAGGTAGGTTTAGAAGAAGATCCAACACCTTTTAGGACAATCTTGGGTTTCTGGGTAGAATTCTCAGGGTTTTTGTCCTTGATGATAATGGTAGAGACGTAATTGTCCATCGAAATGTGATTGATAGTTGAATCATAGTTATAGGTTGCTTTGGTATAGTTGGTTTGGTCATCTGTGGCTTTAGCTTTCCTTTGTCATGTTTTGGGAATGGTTCCTTAAACATCTCATGTTCTTGATTGGATGAGTGCCCTTCAATCTCAATGTCACCCCTATCAATGAGATCTTGTATGATGTTCTTCAGTCGATGGCAATTTCCTATCTTATGACCCTTGCTCTTATGAAATTCACAATATTCATCATCATTCCACCAATTTGGTTTAACCTTTGGTTCATATGGAGGAAAATCTGGAATAGTGATTACCTTGTTTGCCACTAGCTTTTTGAAAACTGACTCAAGTGGTTCTCGCAATGGAGTGTACTTCCTTCGTGATTTAGAAGTTGTTTGAGTATTCACCTGATTTGATCCAAAAAAAACAAATTTGGGTCGTACTGTATTGGCATCAACAACACCATCATTGACTATGTTCTTGTTTTTATTCCAAAATCTTGGCTTGTCTTTTCCTTTAAAGTCATCTTTGTTTTCCTTGAATTATCTTAATGACTCTTTGTTCAATTAGGACCTTTTCTATCACTAAGCCTTTTTCAATGACGTCCTTGAAGGTGGAAAAACAAGCTTTTCTTAGGTCATAACCAATGTCTTTTTTGACATTTTGGGTGAACATTTCTACCATTTGTTTTTGTGGAATTTCACAAGAGCATCTGTTGGCTAGATTCCTCCATCTTTGTAAAAATGATGAAAAAGACTCTCCATCTTTTTGCTTGGTGTTGCACAAAGTAGTGACTGATATGTCTATCTCTATGTTGTAGGAGAAATGTTGGATAAATGCCTCTACTAAGTCACCCCATGACTTAATACCAGGTGGGAGTTGGGAGAACCATTCCATAGCTTGATCACCTAGGCTTTGTGGGAATAATCTCATCAAATATGTCTCTTCTGCTGCTACCTCAATGCAAGCTATGAAAAACTATCTTATATGTGCCTTAGGATCTCCTTTGCCTCTATACTTATCAAACTTAGGCGTCACAAAGTGTGTAGGAAATGGAGGCATTGGAATGCTTTTGTCAAATGGATAGGGACATATGTCTCTCATTGTGTATGTTGGTTTTGGTGTATTTATGTCCTCCATTTTCTTTTGTAAGTCCCTGATTTGTTGCTCCAAGTTGCTCTTAGGTGGAGATCGACCTTTTGGACCATACCCCATGCTTGAGGCACCAATTGGAGGAGGAGCATGTTGCATATATGGATGATATTGATCATACACATGTTCATATGGAGGAGGTCTATAGTGATGCTGCGTATATGGACCACTTGGTATAGATTCATGTTGAGGAATGAAATATCTATTTTGTCCATGTATACCATACTCTACAGGCATGTCATGTTCTAATGTGTTGCCCCCAAATTTGACACAGGGTTTCCTTGTGTCCAAATTTTGAGCATGCCTTTGAATATCCAATTGCTTTGGTGGTTGATCCTTAGCATTGGTATGTGATTGAGCATATCTTTTTGCATAAGACTTCCATAATGGTCTGTGAAGGTGAGTATCATATGCTTGACCATGTGTATGTGGGACCTCTGGTTTTTGAAACAAAGATGATGGTGATTCAGGCACAAGATGTGGTCTTCTATTGCCTCCACTATTAGGCCTCCTTTGATCCATGTTGGAGTGAGGTTGTTGCAAAGGTCGATTTTCCATTGTTTGAGACATGTCAAAATCATGAGGTATCTTGGCTCCACTTTGTGCCATCATTTGTAAGAAGTATTGTCTATCCCTCCTCATTATTTTCTAAACCAATCGATTGAAACGGGGATCCATAATGGATTCTTCCACATCTGCTGAATGTACTGAAAAGTTGTCCATATCATCATTGTATGTATCATTGTTGTTTGTAGTGTCCATGTTCTCAACATTTGGAATGTTTCTATAGGCATCCATGTCAGGTAAAGTATTATGATCAGAATTGAAAAAGACATCATTGTCATACTCATAGGAACTCATGTTTGCGGACTCTTGAGCCTCTTTAGTTTCTCTCCTAGATTTTTGAAGATGGGTTTCAACCATGAACTAGGTATTGACCAAGATGTGTGAGACTAGATGAAAAATGGAAAAAGAATGGAAGACCAAGAGTTGGATGGAATGCAAATGAATCTAAGGTGTACTTGCAATGTCTAAAGTGTAAGACCAAGTATGTATGTAGTAGAGTAGGTGTGACTTCCAAAGAGAGGATAGTTTCTCTTGATGAGGTAAGTTGACCTTGACTCTAAGTAAGACCAAATGAGACCCAAAGGTGATAGACCTTGATGAGGGACCACTTAGCAAAATGTTGTTGTATGTAGTGTGTTGACAAAGTATAGCGAGGACAAGCAAATGACCTTTTGACTCAAGTTTAGACAAATGTGAATGTAATGTAAGGTGTAAAGCAATGATGGATTTTGTGAGACCCGAAGACAAGTTGAATGCTAGATGAAAACCCAGAGAAACAACCTAGGAAGCTCAAGAATTCCAAAACTGATTGCTCTTGTTTGCTGGACTATAAAATTTTTCCAATTTGTGAAGTTGTTGGTTGTGACCAAATCTGAATGTTTGACTATTTTTCGTGACAAGAGGACACAATGTTGATGAGGACTCAATGTTTGCAAGTGTTTAGACTGACAATGACTCCAAGAAAAGTGTGTTGTTTGATGTAAAAATGTTTTGCATACACTTGAAGACACAAAAGACACAATGTTTTGTTGTTTGGTCTTGAATGTTCTGAATGTTTAAAATAAGTCAAGCACAATTCTTATGGATGGCCAAGACAATAGTTGTTGATCCCACATGGGGTTTTACCCCTGAGGCTACGCTATTTAGAGCAGATACTTAGATGCTTGACCTCACTGGCTCCACCCTCGACACTCACTTCTTGGGTCAGCCAAGCATCAGTCCCCATGAAAACTCCCCGTGGTGAACTTTGTATCTCTACTAAGAACCGTATGTGCGTGGGCCACTACCAGAGGTCCGACCTCCTGCCCCAACAACTAGAAGGATTTGGGCTTCTAAAACAAAAAGGTGCTAGTAAGGGAATCTGCTTGTGTGGCCATACATGCGGCACTTTTAGCTCTGTAAATACAGAAGGCTCCCAGTCGGTAGGGGTTACGCCCTACAACTAATCAAATAAATTTGATCAAATGGGTTTATGGGGAGACATAGTGTCGGTATGAACTAATCAGCACACGTTATCCATAGTTTTCACCATGAATACAGTTGTTTAAAGTGGTTCGAAAGAGGTGGGTTTTCCTCGCTACCACTTGGGTCATTCTCTTCTCACTAGTAGTCCTAATGACCACACGGGAAGACAGGCCCTCTAAAGATTAAACAAAAGGAGCCTATTGCTCAAGACACAAAAAGACAATGGTTCAATTTTAGTGCACCAATTGAAGTGTTTGCTAGTCTATGAAAACAAGGCACACAATAAAAATCCAAAAACCCTTGCCAAGGACCTACAACAAAAATTTATTAGTAGTTTGGATTGTTTGAAATAATCACCCCTTCTTGCAAGCACACAAGTTAGGTAAATTTTAGATCCAAAAGACTTTGTGAAATAGAGGCCTTCAACAATGCATTTTGTTGAGCAATTCAAAGATCTGATTCATCCTAAAAAAAGACCATTTGTAAAATTTCAAGAGATTTCCAGAAATGTAAGAAAATCTACAAAATTTGCTAATTTGCTCCAAAAATTAATTTTTTATGAAAAATCATAAAAAATTCATATAAAATGCAACATCGATCTAAAAAATCTAAATTTTTTACTGGAGAGTCTTGATGGCCTTCCAAACCTACAAAAAAAAATTTCTGTAGCAAATCCAAGTAGTTTGCGAGATATGAGTAAAATAATACAAAACCCTAATTTTCAAAGATTTGATTTTTGAGAAATAATTTTGCATCAAATTTAAAATCACAAAGAACAAATCCTATGTATAATTCTGAGATATTTCCAAAAATGTAATAAAATCTAAAAAATTTGCTAATTTGCTCTAAAAATTAATTTTTTATGAAAAATCATAACAAATTCATATAAATTGACAAAATGATCCAAAAATTTTGAAATTTTTATTGAATCCTTTTAATACTTTTCTTGACTTGCACAAAAATTTTTATGTCAAAATTCGAAGCCGTTTGTGAGATCTGATCAAAATAAGGAAAAACCCTAATTTTTAAAGATCTAATTTTTAGGGAAATATTTTGCATCAAAATTAAAATTAAAAAGAATAGATCATATGTATAATTATGAGAGATTTCCAAAAATGTAAGAAAATCCAAAAAATTCTCTCATTTGCTCTCAAAATTAAGTTTTTCTGAAAAATCATAAAAAATTCATAGAAAATGAAAATGTGCTCCAAAAATTCTGAATTTTGGATTGAGAGCTCCTGATACTTTCTTCAACCTGCAAAAAGTATTTGGTGCAAAATTTTCTAGCCGTTTGTGAGATATGATCGAATCTCTCCCAGATCTTGATTTTGTGTCCAAAACCCTGGCTGCACAAGATTATTCTCCAAATTGTTTTACAAAACAACAATATAGGGTTAGAAAAATCTGCAAAAAAAACATAGATCTAACAAAAATCCATGTCCCATGGGGCATGCCAAAATGTTTATGGTGAAAATGGATAACAACAATGTTGAAAGACTAAATAGATTCAACCACAAAACCCTAGCCTAACAACAACAAAGATCCACCATAACATATGAAGATTACCTAAGATAATGCAAATCAAATGAAATCACAAAGATTATACCATCACATGTCCAATGGGGTTTGGATCTCCATTCTTCCTATCTCCATTGATCTTGCTTGATATATTTGCTCTCAGATTTTATGTGCACAAGAGCTCAACAAAGAACGAAATGTGGTTGCAAGTAGGATCACATATGCCAAGTAGTCAATTGATCAAGTAATTAGGTAGTTAGGGTTTTATAATGAAGGAAGCATCTCCTTATATAGAAGACACTATATGAAATGGAGGGATAAGATTGAGAGGTGTAGAAGGAGGTCGGCTATGATTAGAGGGTAGGTAAAAGAAATAATAAAATAATGAAAGGGGTAGCTAGTGTATGAATTAAGAGATGAATGACATGTGTCATGGGTAGAAAAGGCTAATGAATTAATTAAATAAATAAAGATTTATTTAATTAATAGAAGAAGTGGGATCAATTAAATAAATAAGATATTTATTTAATTTAGGAAAACGATAATTTAAATAAATAAATGTATTTATTTAAATGAAAAATAAGGCTAGAAGAGGATAAATGAATTAATTAAATAAATAAAGATTTATTTAATTAATAGAAAAATTAAGCTTAGATAATTAAATAAATAAAATATTTATTTAATTAGACTGGACAATTTTGGGTGTCTACACTTTCCACATATACTTCCTCACCACCTTCAATCAATCCAAAGCAATTCACACATCCACATATATATTTATATTAACTTATTCACTAAAAATCTTAACTAGGTTAGCCACAAACAAAATAAACATAAATCACACCAAGTTGACCTCCATGAGAAACTTCACTAAATGTTGTCCACTCCAGGAGATAAAGAGGACCCAAATACATGACAAAATATCTTTCAAGTTGATTCCAGTAAATTGCACAAAACAACACATCCTCTTAAGTTGGCATCAAAATAACAGTGTAGATGAATAGTAGGTCATGTTAACCAATTGGATGGGCTAGGGGCCTATCTTGATTATCAAGAGCTTCTAGTGGTGAAGCATGAATTCATGAGGTCTAGTCTCCCCCCAACCCATGTGGTACTAGAGGACGTGTCACACCAGCATCACTGGTCATGTTAAAAAGTTTACTTGCTGCACTACAGTTTATAAGGAGGCGCTATACCTGATTCCTATAGTCTAAAAAAAATATTAACCAATTGGCTCAAAAAAATTATCTAATGCAAATTACTGAATGTAAATATTCACATACCATGGTAAGACACGTAACAACACCTTAGTTCAACATCCAATACATATCCAGAGCAAAAGAGTATTATCCAAATAAGATGAACTATCTAAATTGAGTAAAGACTAACACAAATAATAATGCTAAATAGCTTAACAATATAACTCTACTTGGAGAGAAAATGAACACCTGAATTTTGAATTAGAACATTACATGAACAATATGAACATGTACTCCAAGTCATAACACTTGAATCAACACTGTGGAAGCAATGCATATAATTATTCGTACCAACCTTGATAGACATACTTGTTGTCAATAAACTACAATAACCAGCTTCAACACCTGAATTGTTGAGGACTTTAAAAAATAATAGTGCATCATCCATATAACATAAATATTAAATGTAGAACCACAAGACAACATCTTCAAAAGTGGAGGAATGCACAACATTCTCCCATATAGGCTTTAAATACTCTTTCTTGCATATTTCATCTTCTAATACTATCACCTTTTGGAAACACAACATACTCATTCAATATCATCACCACACATAAAAACAACATCTAAACACTCATTTATGGACCTTTACATATTAGGCAATAATGCACACATATCAAATTGACATAACTGAACACACACTGCTAATAATCTCCCCCTTTGTTATGGATGACAACACCAACAAAAAAAAAACTAGTTCAACTTTCTCTTATTATTATCCTTTGTCATCAATACACACAAGTGTGACATTAATGAAAATATAATGCAAACTACCAAGAATCTACCCCTTTGTCATTGACGTTAGCACCTGTATCACCAATCGGTAATTAGCTCTCCAATTGTAACTCTGTCCCCCTTGGACATCAAGGACAAAGGGAATAACAATTTAAACCTCTAAAATTATCTCCAAACAATTATCTCCCTTCCATTTATATCTCTAAAATCTGCAACACTATTTACTATGGATATGTCTCTTTCACAATATTTTCCTAACATTAGAAAACCACAAACTAATCTAATCTATCTCCTAAGAAAAACACACCACTACTTATTTTAATTCTTTTGTAATCAACACACTTAGCCCAATCAACATTTGTGTAATATTTCAAAGAGAAATCATCATCCTTCTAATACCACAAACCAAAATACAAAGTCCCTTTCATAAATCTAAATATTATTTTCACTACTTTATGATGACTCTTCTTTGGATTTGTTTGATATCTGGCAGCTAAACAAAATGCATACATAATATCTAGTCTTGAAGTAGTCAAATACAACAATCCACCAATCATAAATCTATAAAGTTTTGGATCCACTTTCAGAGATTCACCATATTTTCTCAAATGACACTTCTAGTAACCATGGGTGTTCCAATTGTCTTACAATCATCCATACCAAACTTTGACAACATCTCCTTGATATACTTGGCCTAAGTAATGAAAATACCATCGTCTAACTATGTTAATTGAAGACGAAGAAAAAATGACAACTCACCAATCATTGACACCTCAAATTTCTTTTCCATTTCTTCTACAAATCTCTTCCAAACATCATCATCTCCACGAAAGATGATATAATAAACATATACAACTATTATCAATAGTTTGTCACTTTCAACCTTGAAATAAAGACTACTATTTGTAGTACCTTTCTTGAAGTTTTACTGCAATAGATATTTGTGAAACCCTACATACTAAGCTCTAGGAGCTTGCTGCAGTCTATAAAGTGCATTCTTTAGTCTGCAAACCATATCTGGATCTCCTAACAATTGAAACCCATTCGGTTGTTCAATGCAAACCTCTTCTCCAAGTTCACCATTCAAGAATACAGACTTAAGATCCATATAATATACCTTAAGGTTCTTATAAGTAGTATATGCAAGAAATATTCTTATGGCTTCCATCCTAGATAGTAAAGAGAAACTTTCCTTGATGTCTATACTTTCAACTTGTGAATAACCCTTACAAAACAATATTTCTTTTTTTCTTGTGACTTCTCCAACTTCACTCAACTTTTTTTAGAACACCAACTTTGTTCCTATCACATTCTTGTCCATCAATCTAGGTAGCAATTCCCATGCCTGATACTTTTCTATCTGATTTAGCTCTTCTTCCATTATTTTCATCCATCCATCATCTTTACAGGCCTTTGTAAAGGTACTTAGCTCACCTTAGATATGAAACAAAAAATTACATGTTCACTAGCATTAGCTAGTCTTCTTCTTGATTGGAATCCTTTGTCTTTATCTCCAATGATTTGATCTTCTGAATGATTATTTTGCACATACTTTATAGGTGCCTTAGGTACTTTATCATGCTCCTTCTCTTTTGTATTTGTCTCTTTATCTTTTGTAATGTCTTTCTCTTCTATAGTAATGGGGTATCTTCTACCTTTATCTTAAGTTCTATAGCAATATGATTCCATTCTTCACTTAATCTGACATTTTTACTTTCCACAATCCTGTTTAGCCTCATGTTGTAGCACTGATATGCCTTTCTCTTTGTAATTATCCTATAAATATTCCTTCATTTGACCTTACATCAAACTTTGTCAAATCTTCCCCATCTCCTTTGATGTAGCACTTGATTCCAAAGATTCTAAAATATTTGACCGTAGGTGATCTTCCATACCATAGCTCTCACTTGTACTTTGTTAAGAATATAGATAACTGTATACACCTAAAAATGGCCCAAAGATAATTAATTAAATAAGCAATTATTTAATTAATCCTCCTTCCCAATTTAATTGAATTCACTAAGCAATTTGATTAAATTTCCCTTTTCATCTACTTATTAATAAATCTAAGGATTTATTTAATAGGTTCATTTCACCCCTTTAATTAATTAATTCCCTCCATCCAAAATCATTTCTTCAAATCTCCTAATTAATTAAAACAAATCAAATTCATGAGTTGATGAGATTAATTAGCCTTTTCATATTAATTGAATTTTTAAATTCAAATTCTCCTAACTTCTACCATTCCTAAACCTAACCCATTCTACCTACAACCATGTCCCCTTTCATCCAACATCTTCTAGAACCTTTGTGACACTTGTCACTAAGTGTTCCCTTTCATCCTATTCCTTCTAGAAGCCTCTTGGCACTTGTCACCATAGAGATGACAGATGTTCCCTTTAATCCAACCCCCTTTGCCATCCTCCTCCAATTTAACCATTGATATCTTCAGATCAATCTTGACCATTGATTCTTGCCACATCACCCCTAACCTTGGAAAATCCTATAAATAGACCTCATTTTGGAGTAATATTGGTCCCAATTTCATATCATGATTGCATCCCATCTCATTTTCATCTTATGCATTGTTATTATAGGCATCTAGCTTATAGTTTATCAGTTTTTATAATGTTATCATGCTCAATTTTAGCTTAAATCTTAGCTTAATTTGCTTATCATGTAGCTTAATCATGCTATTCTTGCTAGATCATGCATTTTAAGCATTCAAATCCTCCATCTAAGTGTAGTCAAGTCACTAGAATTTGCATAATCAGATCTAAGAGCATTTTTCATACTCGCATTTACTAGGAGGTAATAAGTCGATTAGCTATGGTTTTGTTTTTCATTGTTTCAATTTACTAACCATTTCTTATAATGATTTATTGAGTGCATTGTGGTTGTAGGTACAGGTACACTTCATAGAGCACAACAATAACAATATGCAAAATTTCTTTCTAATACATGTTAGGTAGGTTAGTATCTTTCAACATAGCTCTACCCATTTCAATAGTAGTCCTATTCTTCCTTTCAACAACATAATTTTACTATGGAGTCCTAGGTGTAAACAATTTTCTTCTAATGCTATCCTCTTCACAAAATTTATCAAATTTATTTGACATAAATTCTCAATTTTTGTTAAACCTTAGAATTTTGATCTTAGCTTCTACTTGATTTTCAACCATAGATTTGAACACTTTAAATCTATATGGGATTTTTATTTTTCTTTTAAAAAAGTAACCCATGTCATTTTAGAATAATCATTAATTAGAAACATTAAACACGTTTCACCATTTAGTCCTCTTATCCTTGTAGTTCCACACAAGTCTGTACTCCTTGTTCTTGAATTTGTTCCTTGTTTTCTTTCCCATCTGACATTCGTTGCACACTATATTGATAGGTTTAATACTATTTGGAAAATCTCTCATTGCATGGCTAGAACTAATTGTCACCACGTTTTCAAAATTAATGTGTCTCATCCTTTTATGCGACAACCAACATTCATTACTTTGTGCCAACAAAAAAATACTGAACCCTTTTTTTTCCTTTATATAATAGACATTTCTATTTTTTATTATACCTTCTGCTACTAACCTTTAGGAATCTCCTTTTCAGATCTCACATCTAGACCCATGAAATATGAGCTTGTATACTTTACGTTACATCTAACTCATACTCAAAAAATAATGTCTTAAACCCTTAATGTAATAAACATCACCTATCTTATGCTTACCATCAATAGGTATGATTCCTTTACCACAAAGATGTGTAACCTCTTCACCAATAAACTTCACTAATCCACCATCATATTTTTCAAAGTCAAGGAACTTCCTTCAATCACTTGTCATCTGATTTCAACATCTAGAATTGATTATCCAAGCTTTAGGTTTTTCTTTTGCATGTAGTGCAATCCTTACAATCATTGATCTTTCATTATTATCTTCATCGTGCTGAGTACCACAAATAGGTGCAACCTCTTCACCATCAAATTTCACTAATCCACCATCATTTTTTTCAAAGTCAAGGAACATCCTTCAGTCACTTGTCATATGATTTCGGCATCTACAATCAATTATTCAATCTTTAGGGTTTTCTTTTGCATGTAGTAAAATGCTTACAATCATTGGTATATCACTATTCTCTTCATCATGTAGAGTACTGAACCTTACATTATCATTAATCTTTCACTATTCTCTTCATCATGCAGAGTAGGTGATCTTCCATACCATATCTCATGAGGTGTCTTTGTATGAATTACTCTCACTTCTACACTGTTAAGAATATATACAACAATATACAAAACTTCTTTCCAATAAACATTAGGTAGGTTAGTATCTTTCTACATAGCTCTACCAATTTCAACAGTAGTCCTATTCTTCCTTTCAAAAACACCATTTTACTCTGCAGTCCTAGGTGAAAACAATTCTCTTATAATACCATTCTCTTCACAAAATCTATCAAATTAATTTGACATAAATTCTCCACCTCTATAAAAACTTAGAATTTTGATCTTAGCTTCTACTTGATTTTCAACCATAGATTTGAACACTTTAAATCTATATGGGCTTCTAGTTTTTCTTTTAAAAAAGTAACCCATGTCATTCTAGAATAATCATTAATGAAAAATATTATCACCTTTCACCATTTAGTCCTCTTATCCTTTTAGTTCCATATAAGTATATATGAATCAAATCCAAAAATTTTGTAGTAGAATACTCCTTGTTCTTGAATCTATTCCTTGTTTTCTTTCCCATCTGACATTCCTTACATATACTATATTGGAAGGTTTGATAATATTTGGTAAATCTTGCATTGCATGAGTAGAACTACTCTTCACCATGTTTTCAAAATAAATGTGTCTCATCCTTTTGTGTTGCAAACAACATTCACTACTCTGTGCCAACAAAAAACTATTTCCCTTGTTTGCCTTTATAAAAGAGAAATTTTCATTTTTTATTATACCTTCTACAACTAACCTTTAGGAATCTTCTTTTCAGATCTCACATTTGAACCCATGAAATATGAGCTTGTATCCTTTACTACACATTTGACTCACACTTAAAAAAATGTCTTAAACCCTTAATGTAATAAACAAAACTGTCTTATGCTTACCATCAATAAATATGGTTCCTTTACCACATATAGGTGCAACCTCTTCACCAAAAAACTTCACTAACCCACCATCATATTTAAATTGAGTTCAACGAACTTCCTTCAGTCACTTGTCATCTGATTTCAACTTCTAGAATCAATTATCCAAGCTTTAGGTTTTTCTTTTATATGTAGTAAAATCCTTACAATCATTGATATTTTACTATTCTCTTTATCACGCATAGTACAAAAACCTTTCATTGTCCTTTTAATTTATGACTAAAAATAATAACTCATCATTTGATTCATCACAACCTTCATCTTTAGATGGATAGGTCTCTATTGAATAAAGATTATTCTTAGGATTTTCTTTGTCATCTATTATTTAATTCATGTTGTCTCTTCTATAATTATCATTTTTCTTCTTATCATCATCAGGTCTCTTATAGATATCTTCCTTGAAAGTACATCTAGCAGCATAAGGACCGATTATTCAACAATAAAAACTTTTGAAGGGAAACTTAGCCTTTTATTTGTTGGATCCTTTCTTTAGTCTTTTCACAAAATTTTCTTCCTCATAATCTAGATCATTACTTGTTTCAACTGCAACTTCAATCTTCTTGGTAGGTTTGAATGCAACTTCCTTCTTAACATTGTGCTAATGTCCAGATCCTAATGTCTCAAAGGTAGAGACTGATGGAAGGTATATGTATCCTTATTATGGCTTTCCTCAATAGCATACAACTTAGGTCTATAAGATCTATGAATTGTCATCATTTCTTTTCTCACAACCTCATTTTCTTTTATAGTTCTACCAATACCTTTGATTATACTTACTATCTCATTCACTCACTGCAGGTAACTATCCATGTTCTCATCTTCAGACATCCTCAAAGTCTCAAATTTATACTTTTGATTTTGGATCTTTGATTTGATTGATATTTTTATATCCTTCATAAATTCTACTTAGCTTCTCCCAAACATCCTTTGTAGTCATCTAGGACATGACCTTCAAGAGCACTGAATCAATCAAATTGCTGATAAGTACATTTATTTATTTTCCATTATTTACATGCAACCTTGTCTCATCTTAGTAGAAGGACCAAAAGTTGGAAGAGAATAACCATTCTTAACAACATCCTATATTTCAAATGACATAGAATCTAAATAAGATTTCATTTGCACCTTCTAAAAGGAGTAATTTGAGCCCTCAAACTTTGGTACTTTATGACCATTGTCTTGCACCATCTCAGACATTACTCACATTGATTCCTCAAGAAGTTAAGCTTTTCCTAGAGGAATCTTTCTCTTATACCAATTGTCAAAAACACCACAAGACTAAGGGGGGAGTAAATGAGTCTTGAGAAAATTCTTAAAATTTCTCAATCACAAACACTTATCAATTACCTTTAACCAACTAAACACTAATAAAAGATGAATCAACAAGCACTAAACACATGAACACTGAATTTTTATGTGGAAAACCCAATTTGGGAAAAACCATGGTGAGAATCCCACACACCATATGAATAATATAATACAATGTTTTAGAAACAAGGCCAAAGAAACTCACAGATCCTAAATTGGACTTGCAAGCTAAGGAACACAACCTTAGGGCAAGATACAATGGACTTGTAGGCTGATACACACAATCCCTAGGCAAGATACAAATCTATACAAGCTGCCAAGATGAATCATTATCTTCTGACACACATAGAGGAAATATTAATTATGGAATAAGATCTTGTAATCATGAATCTACTCTTGAACCTCTAATTAAAGTGGCCAATATCATTTCCAATACAACACACACATTCATTGCCTCAAAACTCTATCATACTGAAAGATATGATCATGAAATTTGATCACAAACTGATATATGCATTTTTTCTTTCCACATATACTTCCACATCAACTTTAATCAATCCACACAAATTCACACATCCACACATATATTTATATTATCTTATTCATTGAAACTCTCAACTAGGTTGATCACCAACAAAATAAACATAAATTATACCAAGTCAACCACCATGAGCAATTGCGCTAAGTGCAAACCACTCAAGAAGATAAAGAGGACCTAAACACATCACAACATATCTTCCTAAGTCAATTCCAATGAAATAAACTCAATAACACATCCTCCATAGTCAACATCAAATGAAATGTGTAGATAAACAGTAAAGCTTGTTAACCAGTTGGCTCAAAAATATTATCTAGTATAAATTACTTAATGTAGATCTTCACACGTAATACCCATACCAAAAACTTAACTCAATATACATTTTTAAACCAAAAGAGTATGGTCCAAACAAGATGAACTGACCGAGTTAGCTAGAGACCAATACAAATGGTAATGCCAAACAACAAAACAACATAACTTGTGAAATAAACTAAAAATTGAATTTTGAATTGGAAAACTGCATGAACAATATGAATATGTTCTCCAAGCTACGACACCTGAATCAACACCATGAAGCATTCTCTGGATCAGCCTTGAGAGATAGTCTCATTGTCAACAAATTGAAACAATCAACTTCAACACTTGAATTTCTCAAGACTTGAAAATATAATAGTGCGACATCCATAGATGATAGACATTAAATCTATAAATACAAGCCAACATCTTCAAAATAAGAGTAATGCAAAGAATCCATCCACAAGTTCTTTAAATACTATTTCCTGCATATTTCAACTTTCAATACTGTAGGGTGAACTCACAATAATGGTTCCAACTTTTTTACCAACTTTGACATTGAGTTGAACATTTTTAAAATAATCTTCACCTTCTGACAACTATAAATTTTAAACAATTTAGAATTTGAAGATGATGTAAATTAGTGATTTGTAGATTTTTGTCTTTATATTCTAAATATATTTTTTTCAATTTTTTTTGAAGAATTTTTTTAATTTGTTTTCCATCTCCCTCGAAAAGTAGTTTTTTTACAACAAACATCATTTTTTAAGAGCGATGTGCCTCCCAAAATGCATAACTTTTTTTCTATCAATGATAAAAACTCAATTCTTTCGAATTTTGGTTTTTAACATCAATATCCAGGGCATGCAATTGGTTTGATAGTGATATGTTGAATATTTTTCATTTTATTAAGTTTTGAAGTCTGACTAGTTATAATTCAGACATAGGTGTGCATTTGAACACAACTTGTTTGATATATATATCGAATTTCTTTTTTTTTTGTTAGAAAGAAGACATCAATATGGAGGGCCTAGATATTTTTTTTAATTATTTTCCTATTTTTTCCAATGCGTTGAATAGAGAAGTTCACGTTTGTTGAAAAATTAATATTTTATAAAATTTTAAAAACAAGATCATAATAAATTCGTAATGTAATAAAATTATAGTAGTTGGAAATCTTTCTTCGAGCACTACCATTCTATATTTTTGGGTTATCAAGATTATTTCATCTGAGCCTTGAACCATAGGTTTAAAGGCTAGAATTTTGCAGAATTTCTTAGAATTTGGGGAGAGATGTCTAGGAAGGGGGTTCGTGCGATGGGGGGTACGAAAGAACCCCCCTAAATACCTTTGAATGAAGGGGGGATAGAATGAACCCCCCCAATATAATTAAAAATTGACAAAAATAATCATTAAAGGGGTTTTGCTCGAAAGAGGGGTTCAAGCAAAGTGGGGGGTTGGAGCGAACCCCAAAGGGTAGTTCGTTCAAACACCCCTAGTTTGAGTGAACAACCTCCAAATATTTTTTCCCATCATCCCATTTTTCCTTTTTGTTTGAAAGTGGGAACCATTATTGTGAGCTCACCCTATAACCTTCCAAAAACATCACATACTCACTCAATATCACCATCAAGAATAATAACAACATCTGAACACTCATTTTTAGACATTTACATATAAGGTAGCAATCCACACATACCGGATTGACATCAATGACAACACTGAACTCACATTTATAACAATATCCCCATTTGTCATTGATAACAACACCAATAAAAACACAATTGACAACTTCCTCTTAGTATTCTACTTTGTCATCAATACACAGAAGTGTGACATCAATGAAAACATTATGCGAATTTCCAACACATACCACTTGAAACAATCAAGGAGTTCCTAATAAGTTTTTTTTTGTGAAATATCAAATGGGCAATTATTTTATTTAAGTTCATGTAGTTTTGGACAATGCACTAGTTGTGACAACCTTTCATTCTTAGGAGAATGTATCCATGAAAGTATTTCACATGATTTTGGACAATAATTAGTGGATATTAAAAAGTTTAAGAATGTCATGCACTTTTTAAAATATTGGTAAGTCTAGAAAGTGTTTTAATTTAATCACAAAAATTATTGTGCATGCATTCATATCATAATTTTAGAGTAATATTGTACCAAAATATGTAAAACATCAGCATGCCTGATGGCTTGATGGACAATTTTGTACATGTAGAAACACATTTCTAGTTCAAATTATATTATTAGTGGTTGACTTTATAAAAAAAGTATACTCTTGATCCACAAGATTAAATTAACTTAATATTACAATCCAATGTGGGTGGCCATATTTATACATATCAGTATATGTACAAAGGATGATAGAATTATTTTTAGGGAGTCCCATTTTTATTTTAGTGATGACTGGTAACACTCATCAAATTTTGATCAATATATTTTTTCAATATATTTTAAGAAAAATTAAAAGAAAGAGAAATATAGATGACCCAACATCTCATATGGTCATCTATAATTATATGCGATAGTTCAAGGATTCTTTCAAATATTTTATTAGCCAAGTAGGGCTCAGAAGGAAAATAATATCCAACATATGTGGAGGTTTTTTTTAGCTAAAGATGGTAAAGGATAACGTTATGGAGCCAATGCATGCGTTAAAAGAATTCTTGATAGAGAGAAATTGAAATTTGAGAATGTAATAAAATTTAAAGATGCATGTGTGATTGTGGATTGGTGCAATACAAAATTATCTATAGGATCAATTCAGAACTCTACAATTAAATGATTCTTTTGGTTAGTTGAAGAAGATAACATTCTTACTAGACTGAATTGTGGGACAATTAGTGGATCAATAAAATGGAATTTATTTAAGAGTTCAAATGCAAGCACATGAACTATCTAGATAAGGCATATTTCAAGTTTTTATAAAAAAATTTGTATTTCAAGTGATTGGGAAGCATTTGAGAATTTAGAGTGGGTTGAAGAGTGGAAGCAAAGATCATTGACACCTACAAAAACACATGATCAATATGAAACAATAATTGAAGATAATTTTCAAGTGTTTTCATTTAATGACTATGACTGTGTTTTAGACCTTGTACAACAAGGTAATTTAATTAAAATTATTTACATTTATTATATTTTTTGTAATATATTTAATTAAATCTATAAATACATGTATGTAGATTGGTAAAATCATATTTCACACAATTTATTGAATTATATTTCAAATATTTGTAAGATATATGTATGTTTTTGTTTCACCTCAGGAGAATGAAGAAAAAACATAGTATTGGTTAGCTTATTTTTTGAGTTTAAAACATGAGTTAATTCAACCTAGAGAAGATGATGATTCTTATCAGTATCCAATAGGTTTAGTAGTGGTTGTTGGCACTTAGTTACAAAAATATCTAATAAGAAATAATGGTTTTCTTGCATTAGAATATTATGAAACAAATAAGAAGACTACACACTACTCATATTTGGTTGTGAAATATAATATAGAACTAGTGAGATATTATGGGAGACCTAATAATAAAGAGTTATGGACACTTTATATGGAAGAAGATGGCACAATTATAGATGCATTGCAAAATTTAGAGAGAATATAAATTGTGCAATGCAATACATAAATCTAGGTAAGTATATATAGTTTAATATATTTAATATATTTTTTGATGATGTTGATATTTCTTATACATCATTAAAATTTATTAGTTGTCATTTTGTATCCCTAATCGATCCTCTTAAGACCCCTTAAGACACTCTTTCAACACCCCTTAAGGCCATCATCATACCTAGGACCTTAAATGATCTTCTACATATATATAAGTAATGTGATCACATGAAACATACTTTGATCATATTCTTCACATACTTTGAGAGATAGATTAAGTTTTTCTTTCCTTAAGCCATCCTATCAGGACCCCTTAAGCCACTATCTTAGGACCCCTTAAGCCATCATCTTACAAAGACCTTAAATCATCTCCTAATTATATCTAACTAATGTGATCACATATGACATACTTTTGTTACATTCATCACATGCTTTGATAAATTATAGAAAGGAAAATAAATATAAAAAACATATAATGACGAAAGATAAATAATGGAACCTGGGTTTGAAATATAGAGTAAAAAGTGCTATACATGGGTGTTAGGTGCCCTAGTATGAAGGTTTCTTAACCTAATAGAGGTAAGTAGAAATGTAGTTGGGAGGCTTAAAAGTCTTGTCTTCCAGAAATATAGCCTAGAATAGGAGGGCAAGGGCACCCTCTTTAGTCTAGGAATTTTTGCTTGTTCAAAGTTTTTTGTAATGTATAATAGGCTTCCCTGCACTCCTATACCACTTTCACTATTGAATATAAACCTATACAAATGAAAAATATGAAAAAATGGTTTTATACATATGGGGGCCTCACTAAGTCAAACCCTGTGTTCATTTTCCCATATCCACAGCAACTAAGATGATGAAAAATAGTGTGTATCATAGGGAGGAAAGAGGAAAAATAGCAATCAAATGATAATACCTTAGGTATGAAACCCTCCCATGAATTTTCACATAAAGGTTGTGATGCAATGCTCTTTAAAAAAGTGTCACAAGTGTTAATGAAATAACATGATAATAGTAAATAATAAACATGAATCTATTCTTCAATGTTGAATTCTTATAATTTGCTACTCAATATTTTTGTTACTTAGTTTTCTAGTGTTGTATTGATCACTTTATAATTAGACCTCTTAGCCTTTATGAATGATAAAAAATATGCTTTGTACAAGGATCACAAGGTAGTTTTTAATGTAGGCCAACAACTCATAGTCAAATAAAAATATTGAGATTAGGACACAAATAATGGAGGTTGACACTCATACATATTTAAAGTTGGGCTCATTTTGGATGGATTAGGGTGTTGAGTGCTCAAGTACACTAAAAAAGGGATGAGCAAAATGGTTAACGATGTGTCAAGGTACAAACATAGCAGGTCAATTCTCAGAATTAACATTTGACAAAAATTAAGTTGAGGTTTAACAATTAAATAATAGGATAATATGAAGCATAAATGGGCCTAAAATGATCTAGAATAAATGAATCTAAAGTAGGTGCCATAGATAGAGTAAAATTGTAAAGGGTATACAATCTATGACACTAAACACTAAAATCACTAAAAAATAATCTTGGAACTTTAAAGTAGCAATAGGTACTAAATATATGTCCTCAAATCTCAGTGAGGTACCAAGAAGAGGAGGAGGATCGGTGGTAATATCATCCATACATAGAATAATCAATAAGGAAGCATCAATTTTAGATGAATAATCAAGGTCTCCATTTAGTTGTAAGATGAAGGTCCAAGAAATCAATGGGCACTTAATGTACTTAAGATGATCCATAATATCCCTAAAAAAAAGTGAGACATATTAATGCATAAGCCATATTTTTTTGTTAAACTATACACAATATTATTTATAATGACTTGGCTTAAGAATAATTATAAGGATACATGGAACTAGATCTTACTCAATGTAGGAATTCATTTCTTCTTCTTTTTAGAACGAACAACTCTCTAAAGTTAGCATAATAATAGAAGAATATAATATAATATCAAAATTGACATAACCCACCCTCTATCCCCCATCCCCACCAAATAACCCCGCAAATAGAACAATATCTTAGTTCATGATTACAAAATGTCAAATTATGATGCCCCCATATTAGTACTAGTAAATTTCAGAAATTATCAGTAGAGTATATGAGTATTAACAAATCCCCCAAATTATTTAATTTTAGCATTCTTAGTTGCCAAAATAACCCCATAGCAAGTACAATATTTGAAATTTTATTATAGTATTATTATATAGTAATATTTTACATTTAATCATAAATAGGCCCCAAAGTGAGAAATGATGAATTCATTGCATTCTTCTAAAATAATTTAAAAAATATATATATTGTTATTTAGATATAAAAACCCATCTTAGAAAATTCTAAAAAGGAGCTTGCTCTAGTAAAAGATAAAAATAAGGAATTGAAGTTCTTAAAATTATGATTTAGAGAAAAAAACTAAGAAAACTAAAATTTAAAATAAAATGGAGAGAAAAATAAAAAAATAGTAACATGACTGAGTTATGTGAAAATATGCACCCCAAATTGAAAAAGTTACTCCTAATTTCAAGTCAAAGTGACCAAGCTTACAAGGTCTTCCAAGGTTGGGTTTCAAATTGAGTCAATGAAGATGGGTTTACTATTAAAGTGGTGATGTTCGCAATCCATCTAACAATATCAAAACTAAAAAACAACAATAAAAAAAAAAGTATGTGCACAATACAAAAAGTGTGATGGTATAAGCATATAAATAAATAGTGTTAGCCTAAAAAAAATATCTTTTAGACTATTAACTTGTAAAATAATTTTTTTAATATAAAGTATAGTTCTTCGGCCTTTTGGATGTAATCATAGGGTTTTGTTAGCTTGAAAACGCTTTAAAAAGTTAGCAATTTACTTGATCTAAGTTTTAAATGACTATTTACTTTAACATCATATAATGGCTAAATTGAGTGAAATAAAGATATTTTTCTAACTTTGTTAGCCTCCCTGATACATTATAATATTTGAAAACATTACCAACATAATTAAAATAATTCTAGTCCTAGTTTAGACAAGATCAAAAACTCCAAAGTTTAAAAATTACAATTAATTTGTTATATTTTTCTATATCATCCAAGAATCAAGAGGATTTTTTTATAGTTTTGTAATAGGATTTTACAAAACTTGTGTGCAAATATTATTAACTCCTATTAAATATGTTAAATATGAAAACTATAATAACCAACTTAGCACAAATTTATCCAATTTCAGGCTAGAATCTACAAATAGATGTGTAGCCAAATATTTGATGTAGCAAATAAGATTATTAAAGTAAAAATGAAAATAATTATTAAAGTAAAAATATCTAAAAATATTTAATCTTAAGGGAAATTCAAGAGTTCATAATGGTTTTCTTTTATTACTGAATAGGAAGGAAAAATAGCTACAAACACATTTCCTTATCATTTCCAAATTTTATGAGGATGAGAATAAGATAAAAATAAAAAATCAAGGGATTGCTTATCCAAGTTTCCACATTTGTGAGAATAAGAAAAAAGTAGAATACCATGAAGGAATGAGAAAGTGCACCTCATTATCTTCTCCTATTTAAGTAATTAAATTTAATTACTCGAGTAAAAATAAACATGTTAAATTCTTAAGATATGCATATCCAAAGTAATAAAAATATTATACTAACACCAAAGAATGTAAAAAATAGTCAATAGTGATGTCTAGTGTGCTGGTTAATTGGTGGTGTTGTAGTTCTTGTTATCCATGTTGAAAATCCATTGAGGTGTTATTGTTGAGTTGTCATGTTGAGGATGAGGTACCCCATTTGTGACCTCACTAGTTCATATCTCTAGGTCAGAAACATATACCCAAAATTCAGACCTTGCTATATGATGAATAAGAAAGAAATAGATGTACATACTCATTAAGTCAAAAGTCAAATTTACATGATGAAACTATCATATTATTCCATATTTTATTCAACACACTTTATTATTGTACTCTATATCTTTCAAGATCACATTATGTTGACATATAAAATCAGGGGTCGTTTATCCAAGTTTCCCCATTTGGGAGAATAAGAAAAAACTAGAATACCATGAAAGAATGAGAAAGTGCAACTCATTTTCCTCTCCTATTGAAGTAATTACATTTACTTACCTTAGTAAAATATAAACATGTGCAATTATTAAGGTAAGCATATCCAAAGTAATAAAAATATTATACTAACACCAAAGAATATAAAAAAGTAGTCAATGGTGATATCTAAGTTGTGTTGATTAATTGGTGGTGTTGTGGTTGTTTCCATCGAGGTTCAAACTGTTGGCATATGGACACTCCAATGAGACATTGTGTGTGATTGAAGGTTTTGTCATTGATGACAACCTTGCAATCCTATGGCACCGGCAAGACATTATACTGGAAAAGCAATACACAGGCAACCTTGCAATCCTATGGTAGCAGCAAGACATTATACCGGCAAAGAATTACACAGGCGACCTTGCAATCCTATGGCACCGGCAAGACATTATACCGACAAAGCATTACACAGGCAACCTTGCAATCCTATGGCACCGGCAAGAAATTATACCGGCAAAGCATTACTCAAACAAAACAGTGCTCCGACATCAACAAAATCAATCTACACTAGCACTGGCACAGAAGATGTACACT
>NW_026729931.1:0-30152 GCF_030272615.1 Cryptomeria japonica | reverse complement strand
AAGGCACGATGCATGCTTAGCAAAGAATTTTGGGTGGAAGCGTGCAATACAGCAGTTTATTTGATTAATCGAAGACCTTCATCTCGGTTGGATTTTGGTATTCCGAAAGAAGAATGGCTAGGAAAGAGGATTTCGTATTCTCAAATCCGGGTATTTGAATGTGAAGCCTACGTGCATGTTCCAAAAGAAACACAAACAAAATTGGATCCCAAATCTCAGAAGTGTATTTTTTTGGGCTATGGCGAAGATCAGATTGGTTTTCGACTATGGGATCCTATTCATCAGAAGGTTATCCATAGTCGATATTTAGTCTTTTGTGAAAAGATGTTCCCTGCCATGCAACCACAAACAAAAGATGAAAAGGATTGTATTCCCATCATGGTGTTTAAGTAGTCATCTAGAGCTACCTACCAACAGGGCAATACAGTCAGATTAACAGATCTCATTCAAAGCTCTTCTCCCACCTCTATTTTATCCCCTCTCCCTGTGAGCATATCATCGTTTGTTTCAAGTAGCATGGCTACGAATTCTAATGACGACTTGACCATTGATTCTTATGATGTTCGTCATAATCATAGTCTGCAGGGTGAAATACCCGAGAACAATGCACATGAAGAGGGGCATTTTACTACCCTGAGCACGTAGAAGGATGGAGGTTACACTCCCTACCTTTCTACGCACTCCCCCCATGACTCTCATCCTCATGTCTCACCTGCATAGCCCGTTTCCCCTGCCCCTTTCGATGCAAATTTCCCCCTCGTGCCAGACCAAGGGATATCCTCCCTCGCGTCTCATACTCCCCTCCCATTAAAATAGGGGATAACGTGCCTTGATTTAGACACTGTCCGAGCAATACATACAACTCCTCCCATCACGACGACAGAGGCTATCCATGGGTCTGTTGATGTACATGATACCTTTACATTCTCATCACCGACAGTCAATTGCGATGGCAAACAAAAGTATCCAAACATCGCTCCAACACACAGTGATGATTTTCTACGTGATGTTGTCCCACAAAACACTCATGGTGAGCAAACAAGCTACCAGCATCCTCATGGCGGAGGCTCTGGTTGTCATACCAATACTGCTGGCCAAAATAGAAAGGGAGACTCCTCTAATAATCAGAGTCATGGTAGTGAGTTACGTAGATCCGAAAGACAGCGAAGAATTCCATCTAAATAATCTGATTATGATCTCCTCTTTGCTGAAGAGGTAGAACCCACTTTATTACTCTCAGAATATACAAATACTACAACGTTCCAAGCGGCTATGAAAGATGTCAATTGTAACAAATGGCAGGGTGCTATGTGTGAAGAAATGGACGCATTACTCAGAAATCAGACATGGGATTTGGTCCCTCTTCCGTCTAATAGGAAGGCATTATAGAATAAGTTGGTCTATAAATCGAAGGACGAAGATGGTAGTCGGCAACGCTTTTGTGGCAGACTAGTCGTAAAGGGGTATGCTCAGAAGTAAGGTATTGATTTTGAAGAAATATTTTCGCTAGTAATAAAAATGACTACCATTCGAGTTGTTTTGGGTTTGGTTGCAGCATAGGATCTTGAGCTTGAACAACTGGATGTCAAGACGACATTTCTACATGGCGACATTAATGAAGAACCGTTTATGCATCAACATGAAGGATTCTTAAAAAAGGGTCAAGAACATCTTTATTGCAGATTAAAGCAGAGATTTTATGGGCTTAAGCATGCCCCACAATAGTGGTATCTCACGTTTGATCAGTTTATGATTGAGCACAAATTTACTCATTGTGAATCTGATTCATGTGTATATTTCAAAAAGCTTCCCAATGGCTAATTTGTTATACTTCTCCTTTATATGGATGATATGCTAGTGGCTAGCACAAGCATAAAGATCGTTTGTGAACTTAAGACTCATTTAGCTACTGAGTTTCCTATGAAAGATTTAGGGGCAGTAGAAAAAATCCTTGGGATGACCATTCTTTGGGATAGGAAGAAGCGGGAACTCAAGTTATCTCAACAAAACTACATTAAAAAGGTAGTGGACAGGTTTGGTATGGCGGATGCTAAGTCTATATGCATTCCCTTAGCCTCTCATTTTCAGCTATCTTTAGCATTGTATCCAAAAACACAAGAGGACAAGGAATTTTTGTAACATATTGCATATAAATCTGTTGTTGGAAGTCTTATGTATGCTATGGTATCCACTTGACTGGTTATTGCTTATGTAGTGGGAGTGGTGAGCAGATCTATGGCTAATCTGGGTAAATCACATTGGGAGGCAGTCAAGTATATTCTCTGATATATTAAAGCGGTAGCGATCAATTGGGGTTGAAAATTGCAAGATACAGTTGCTCAATCATCTATAGAGGTTGAGTATATCACTCTTTCTGAGGGAGCCGAGGAGATGGTATGGTTACAACTCTTGTTCAGTGAATTGGGTTTGAAACAATCAGATTTTGCTTTGTTTTGTGATAACAGTAGTGCCATTTTTATGACTAATAATCAAACATCTCAGCCTCTATCTAAACACATTGATGTTCGTAGCCATTATGTTCATCACATGGTTGAAGAAGGCAAGTTTCATGTAGACAAAATTGCCACCAAGGATAACCCAGCTGATGTGCTCACCAAAGTTGTTATGCGGAAGAAGTTTGAATTTTGCCAAGCTTCTCTCAGTCCTTTTAAAATGTGATAATAGGATTGAGTAGGGGGGTTTAAATTGAGTAGCATTACGGTTCTGTTCAAGTGGTAGATTGTTAAGAAAGTGAAGCCCAATCGGCAGCCTCACGGTTGGACTATTGACCTTCCATGTAAAGGGTTATTTTGTTATATATAATCTCATTCATAGCTACTCAGGTGTAATGAAATTGTACAGACTTTGGCAATAAAATTCCCCTAGTCTTAATGTGAATGTAGGCATTTAAGTTGAACCACTATAAACAATTCTGGCAATCTTTATCTGTTGTGTGTTTGTTTTTTGTTATAATATTATTTATTTGTATTTGTCTACAACTTTTTGGTTCGTTTAACTTCCAAAGATATTGGTCAAGCTCAGTACCATCTGACTCGTAGGGCAATGACATGAGCGACTAATCTGACATTGAAACATTTATCTTTTGTTTATTCATTGTGAATTGGCTCTCAATATTCATCTCTTTACCGGAAGGAAACTTGTCACGGTCTGACAAACCAAAGGTGTCCTCAATGGGTATGGGTAGATATTGAATAAGCTCACTACATTTTGTCTCATTGAGTGAATAATCCAATATGGAAAGAGGAATTCCTTTATCAATAGTCATCTCTTTATTTGCTGGAAATTGGCTTTCAATATTCAATCCAGGAATTGGAAGAGTAATTTACAACAAAGTGCAAAAGAAGGCTAGATTTCATATATAGCCTACTCGACGCAAACCACAATGTTTATGTCGTCATCACACCAAATAAAATGAGATACATACAAATTCGACATATGGTTAATGTTGTCATCACACCAAACACAAGCAAATAAATACAAACTTGGCATAAATCGTTAGTCGGTAGAAATAATTTTCAGATAGAAATCTTAAAAGTGCAATTTTATTTTTTATTTTTATTTTTTTTTTTTGTTAAAACTGATATAAAAAGGTATTCTTATTTAATTTTATTTTAAAAGTAAAATTTGAAATTTTGAGTCAATGGTTGAAATCGATAGGTTTATTTCTTTTGTTTTTGTGAATTATATAAATAGACATTCATAAATATTGCAGGCATAAAGTACATATATTGTTTTTCTTTTTTACAATAGTAAATAATTGAGTGGCAAATTCACATATTATAATATATCTAAAAACAATACGATCGGAATTTGTAAATGGAAAAAAATATTTCAATTTAACATTGATATCTAAAGATATGGAGAAATTGGATATTTTCATTATTTTACATCACTAGAGAATGGAATGAGAAATTGAGAAATCCGTCGTAGCCATTTAGAGTTCAAAGAGCAATAAAGAGTAAAAACCTTTTATAACTTTTAAAATTATATGAAAAATAATTTTATAACATAGCTTAATGTTAATGTTGATACTCTCTTCATTTGCAGATGTAAAGTTTGTAGCATTTCAAAAGGTGATAAATTTGTTAACACTTTTTCAGTAATTATAAAAAAGGCAATGCATATATATTTACGTGAGAGTCTATGTATAATTTTCTTACATTAAATTTGTATTAACATAGACATATATATGCATAGATAAATGTGTACACGTAAATATCATATATATACATATAACAAACAAATGTAAAGTGAAAATCAGCTAATCTCCTCCAATGCTTCCTGCAATAACCCAATAATATGTACATACTACCATTTAGTTGTGTAAGTAACATATACAAGCATATACAAATGTGTATATCAGCACTAAAAAACATATTACTAAACCTTTGTGTGTGTGTGTGTGTGTCATCAACATGTACATGCATATATACATGTATATATCACTACAAAGATTTTTATGTATATGATTTGCATTTTTGTAATGTGCAATGTGAACATCCAATTCTATTTATGTGCAAAAAAAGAAATAAAATTATTAAAATATGTTTACAGTGGGTAAAGAAAAGCTAAAACCAGCTAATTTGCAAGTGGCTAGTTTATATATGTATGGATGTATAAATGTGAAAACCAACAAATGGAAAGTGAAAATAAGCTCATCTCCCCTCATGTTTGCAACAATAACTTGACAATATATACATATTGCCATGTATTTGTAGAAGCAAAAAATACATGCATCTACAAATGTCTAAATTAAATATCATGGAAAATCAAATTGAATGTCTAAATCAAGTTCTAAATATATTCAAAGATCAAGTTGAATTTAAAATAAATTCAATAATTGAAATTAAACTCTCATGTAAAGATTAAATGGAAAATCTAAATCAAGTTCAATAACATACCAATGGAATTGAATTTCAAATAAAATATCCTACAACACATGGTAAATTAATAATTAATCAAACAATTCAATTATTTGATTAATTAAATCAATTTCTCAATTATCCCACAATCATTCTTTTTCTATCTTCTAATTAGTTTTTTCTCTAAAAAGCATTCAATCAGTTAACTCAATCATTTCTATTTCTATCTTTCAATCAACTTTTTTCCAACATGTCATCAATTAGGTAACTCTATTTTCTATTCAATCAATTCAATTAACAATTCAATCAATTAAGTTCCACCTCTGAATCAATAGTTCAACTATAAAACAATTTTTTAGCTCATTTGAGTTTCACCTCTTATTCAATCTTCTCCAAAAATCTATAAATTCAACATCAATTCTCCATTTTCAACAATCACGAACGTTGAATCTTTGTGTCGTCTTTATGCAAGTTAGCAACACAATGTCTGAGAGCCAGTATCAATACTCAAGGATGAGAAGGACAATGGAAGCGACATGTGATCATGGAATAGGGAGTTTTGATTAATTATTTTATAGTCCTATTATTTTCAATTGCATACATTCATTGATTTATTTGACATCATCAGCTGGTTAACAATTCATGATTTCCTAATTATTTATAGCTAAGTTGAGATGAATTTTACTGATAAAAATTTGGTGAAACCAGAGCACACAAAATTATAGCTATGGTACATTTCAACAACCTACCATCTACACTACGACTAATCCATTTGATGGGAATATGTATGCACAAAATGTACCATTAACTCAAATAGAGATCCTTTCTCAATAAGTCCAAAATATCCAACAACAGATGAAAAATATGCAAACTGGCAATGACAAGAAAAACTATACTATGTAGTACTTACATTCATATCCTTTTGATCACACACTATACATGCCAACTTTTCCTCCTCACTTTGAAACACCAAAATTTGATAGATACCAAGGAAAAGGTGATACTAGGGATCATATCAGAGATTTTTTCATCACTTGCATTGAGGTGGTGTATGAAGACACTTACTTGATGAGACTATTTCTCAAGAGTCTTGGAGGATTTCCTTTAGAATGGTTTTTGCATCTCCCACCAAAGATCACATCATGAGGTGAGCTAGCCAAGTAGTTCATATAAAATTTCTCACATAATATTGGCACCCTAGTCAGTTTGATGGACTTATGTGCAGAAAACAAGATGTTCGTGTTGGAAATAAGCCATACCTAGACCAACGATGGACTGGTCCATGAGGGGCCAGTAGCTTAGTGGTAGAGCACTCCAACAGCGTATGGAAGGTCCTAGGTTTGAGTCCTAGCTGGTCCATGTCTCAACATGGTATCAGAGTCAGGTCCAGGCTAGGAGCCCCAAGCACACAAGAGGTGTGGCTTAAGGGTCTGTGTTGGTGTTGGAAATAAGCCACACCAGGACCAATGATGGATTGGTCCAAGAGGGGCCAGTAGATCAGTAGTAGAGCACTCCAGCAGCGTATGGAAGATCCTAGGGTCGAGTCCTAGCTGGTCCATGTCTCAACGAAAGAAAGATAATGAAACCTTTGCAATATTTCTATAATTATGGAGATCTCTTTACCATAGATGTGAGAGTCATATTCCATAAATCAAACAAGCTGACAAGTTCCCAGAAAAACCCGATACCTCAATCAAGTACCCTGTACAAATGCAATGTCTTACATCATTCAAGCAAATAAATAAATAAATCCCTAGTGTGAGAAAGAACTCTTAGAACAAGGAATCTTGAAATTTGGTGGTTCAATTATTAACATCAACAATGATAAAACCAAGCTTTTGGTCCAAAAACAAGAATGTAACCAATGATAGTTTTGTCGATGCTCATGTGGTAAATAGATCTCAACCCATAGTATGGCTGAAAAGACTAGCTCAATCGTCCTTTAAAAAAAAAAAAGCTAGTTTCAAGAAAGCAACACAGTTTCAACAAATGCAAATTCTATACAATCTACTAATGCAATATTTCCAAGAATCAGTAACCCAAGAGGGAACTAGATGCCACAAAGAGAACCTATTGAATCAACATTAAAGAATCTAATATAGACTAATGTGATCTCTTTTCCATAAATCAAGGTGTATGAACTAGGCCCTTTCAAGCCAACCTAGTGAAATGACTACTATTTATGTGAATACCATCGCAGAAAGGGTCACAAGACATCAAACTCTTATAAATTGAAGGACTTAATTTAGGACCTTATTGATCAAAGGGACATCACAGTGGGCACAAATAAGGATCAACAAACACAAATCACACCATCTGCAATGATCCCTTTGTCAAATAGGATAAAGGAAAGGCATCAACATCAAGAACTCAAAACATTACTACAAACTACACCAATGTGGCTTATGATTACGCAATCAATACTCTTAGCATAGAAGATGCAGTACCTGATAGAATCACTATTAACCTATGAAACAAAAATGATGGTATCATAGATGAGGATAGGAAGAGAGATCCAAATTTATGGAGACATATTATAATTTTTGGTATTTGCATGAAGATTACAGTGATGAACTATTTTGTTGTCACTGATGCCAATTATAACAGGTAATGATGTTGCTATGATGTTGTTTTTCAACCAATAGGTGAGGTAGTGAAGGAAACCAATATTACCTTAGAAGTAGTGAGTTCAACCGATAACCCTACCTATTGATGTGCTAAACCCTAACTGATGGAACTTGGTGAATCAACTGTATTGGTTTATGATCAAATGATGAATGATAATGATTATGCCACATATGCATGTTGTATGTGAAGAGTTTCAAATGGTTTTGGTGTGTAGAGATAAAAAAATTTATGTTTGGAATGAGTGAGTATATTGCATGAAGTAGAAACCACATGATGAGTTATACGAATCGATGAAGCGGTGATCACGGAGTAGTCAAGGTTGTCTTGAATAATATACAATGATTTATATGTAATCTAACAGTCATACTTGAATCGATTTCTTTGTAATATCTATGAGATCTTAGGTTTGCGATGTGTTACCGACCTATTGCTTTGCTTATAAGGTCAATGAGATGTTTTGTTATAGTGTTGGCAATTTTGGTTAAGTGTAAGTGTGATTGGTTGTCAAACCAAAACATATCTGCAGTATGTGTGAAGGCAGATAGAAGCATGAAAAGGATTTGATCAAGAAAAGTAGTGCTATTCACCTAATCAGCAAACCCCTATTATTCTCTAACAATTACAACAGTCAAATCCCTTAACTGGGTAAGCTTTAACAGGCATAGTGCTATCTAAATCATCTAAGCAGGTGATCCATTAGCTTGGATTTCAAATCCTCTACCAAGGTTACTCCTAACAGGGTATTGCTTCTAATAGGGTGAACTTAAAAAGTATTCAGAATACTTGTGGGTATTCATCTCCACCATGGCTTTTTCCATTTGGTTTTCCAAGTCAAAATCATTGCGTCAAGTGGTGAATGATTTTGTGGTTAATTTTCTCAACTGATATATCCACTTAAATATGATAAGATGACCGATAGTAATCTGAAATGTGCTTTTACTATTGTTAGTAGGGTATTTGAATGTTTTTGTTAAAAGGTTTTGAGAGTTTTAGAGCTGTTATACTATTATTCTGATATGCCAGTCAACTGGTATACTTGACAGTGATATAGCAATTTTGTAGTTCAGTGTTTGAACTAGTTAGTTCTGAGATTAACTTGTGAGATTGTTGTAGAGGTTGGTGAAAGTTTAATCAGTTTTCTATCTACTGAGTCACCACCCCTCTTAGTAGTTGTCTAGATCCTTATTGATTCAACATACCATCAATTGGTATCAGATAATTTTAGGTCCTCTAGTATCTAAGCCTAATAGGTTGAGGTAAAGATCTTGAAGAACATGATGAAGAAAGAAGGTTCAAAGTTTAATAGGAAAAATAATAGAATATGGAGTGATAGGATGAAAATGTATATCAAGAGTCTAGGAAGTCAATACTAAGAACATGTTGTTACTCAATATGTTGCACCTAGTGGGACTATGTCAAGTGATTAAAAGAAAGAGAAACAAGAAAATAATCAAGCATTGGAGGCCATTATCAATTCTTTGTCTGATTCTGAGTATGTTGATGTTCATGGTCTTGAGACTACTTATGATGTGTGGAAGAAACTTGAGGAAATTTATAGAGGTGATGGGCATATGAAGATTGCTAAAGAAGAGATTTTGAGAGGTATTTTGATGACATGAGGATGGCCGAAGGTGAGAATATTCAACAATGTGGTCAGAGGATGAAGGAGATAGTTGTTGAGATCAAGAGTGTTGGTGGTAAAGTGGAGGATGCCATAGTGGTGAGTAAGGTATTAAGAACCCTTCTATCGGTCTATGCTATCTGAGTTGCAGCCATTCGGGAGCTAAAGTCTATTGATAAAACAAAGGTAACTCTTGACTACATCATTAGTAAACTTACTGCATTTGAATTAAATGGCTATGATGGTAGTGCTCAGAAATCTGAATTTGCATTTAGAGCTTCAATCTCTAATCCACCTATGAAGAAAAGAAGAGATGTTAGTCATAGCTATGTGTCTAGATTTAGCAGAGAAGCTGATGATGAAGATAGTCTAATTGAGCTTGAAGCATTATTAGCCAAGTAATTGCCCAGAGGTAAATTACATTTGAGTTGTTTTGCATGTAACAAAATTGGACACTGATGCAGAATCTAAGGTAGATACAAGAAGTACAAAGGAAAAGGCAAAAGAGATTGTCTCATTGCAGTTGATGCTAATATCACTGATGCAGAATCTAAGGGAGATACTAATGAAGGCATTGTCTTTGTTGCCATTAAAGATGAGACATCTAATCATAAGGCATTAGTTTCTTGCATGGATAGTTCTAATTATTGGATCATTGATAGTGGTTGTTCACATCACATGACCAGTGACTGAAGTAAATTTCTAACTTTGAAGGAATTTGATGGAGGAGTTGTGAGATTTGGAAATGACTCACCCTGCATGGTAAAAGGTAAGGGAACCATTTCTTTTAATGGAAAGAGAAGTGTAGATGATGTCTACTAGGTTGAAGGATTGAAGCACAATCTTTTGAGTGTAGCTCAATTCAATGACATAGGTTATCCACTAGAATTTAAGAATAGAATGTGCAAAATCTATGGGAGAAAAGGTGAACTAATTGATACTAGCAAACATACAAAAGGTAATCTAGTTCACCTAAATCCTAAAGTCAACAACTATTTAATTGCTAAAGTATATGATAGTTGGCTTTGGCATCAAAGATTTTGTCATATAATTTTTTATAACATTGTCAAAGTTAGTAAGTCCAAGTTGGTAAGAGGTTTGCCTTAGTTGGACAAACCAATGAATGCTCTATGTAAGGAATGTGAGTTAGGAAAGATGACATCCTCAACTTTTAAGAGAAAATCCTTCTCAGTAGAACATTTGTTAGATTTGGTTCATATAGATCTTTGCAGACCAATAAGGACTAAAAGTATTCAAGGTAATAGATATTTTATGATCTTCACTAATTATTGGTCAAGAATTATGTGGGTCACATTCTTTAAGGACAAAATAGAAGCCTTTAGTAACTTCAAGGCATTCAGGACCTTAACTGAAAAGGAAACTGGTAAGAAGATAATGTGTCTAAGGATTGATCAAGGTGGTAAATTTACTTCAGAGGAAATCACTAGATATTTTGAAGACAATGGAATTAAGAGGCAACTTTTTGCACCAAGGACACCACAACAAAATGGTATTGCAAAGAGAAACAACCAATCAATTGTTGAAGCTTCTAGAATGATGCTAATACAAGAAGATGTAGCAAAAACTTTGTGGAGAGAAGTTGTAAGAACAACTGTCTACACTATCAACCAGATATTGGTAAAGAGAGGTAAGGAAAAACCTCCTTATGGATACTAATATGGTAGATCACCTAATGTTAGTTATTTTATGTTTTTTGGTAGTAAATGTTTTATCAAGAGAGGCAACTATGTTAGTAAGTTTGAGGCTAAAAGTGATGAAAGCATATTTCTTGGTTACTCCACCAAGAGTAAGGCCTACAAATATTACAACAATCAGACATAGAGAACCATTGAGAGAGTCGATGTCTGAGTGGATGAGTATCTTCAAGTTTTAGTAGAAACTAGTGAGGAGAAAAAGGAAGATAAATCTTACATTCTAATTTTGGAACTAGAACTGGTGAAGCTAGAAGCTGGTGAAGTTAATGTTGTAGTACCAATTAAATCAGAATAGGTAGATTCTATAGAAGAAGATGATGATAGTGAGTAAGAGGAACCTGAAGATAATGTTCATGTTATTCCAAGGTATGTGAGACTCAATAATAATCCTGACCAGATTATTGGAGATAAAGATGTTGGACTATTAACCAGAAGAAGAATTAGAGAGAATTCTTGCATGCTATCTACTATTAAGCCAATAACTACTAAGGAAGTATTTGGAGATGATCACTGGATTAAAGTTATGGAAGAAGAGCTTGACCAGATTGAGAAGAATAATATATGGACCCTATTACCCAAACTGGTGAATAAAAATGTGATAGGTACTAAATGGGTATGTAGTAATAAACTGAACATAGATGGAGTAGTAGTTAGAAACAAAAGTAGATTTCTATGCAAAGGTTATGCACAGACAGAAGGATAAGACTACAGTGAGACATTTGCACCAGTTGCTAGATTGGAAGATGTTATGACTCTACTTACATTTTTATCTTATAAGGAATTCAAAGTATATCAGATGGATGTGAAGTCAACATTTCTAAATGGAATACTAGAAGAGGAGGTATACATTGAGCATCTAGATGGTTATGCTTTGACTGATGCAAAGGATATGGTGTGTAAATTGCACAAGGCACTATTGGTTTGATGCAAGAACCAAGAGCATGGTATGAAAGACTACATTCACACCTGATGTAGATAGGTTTTCAGAGAAATAGTGAAGATGGCAATATATATCTCAAATCTAAAGGAGATAAGATACTGGTTAGTGAAGTGTTTGTAGATGATATCATATTTGGAGGCAACGATGACATGAGCGATGACTTTGCAAATGAGATGAAAAGTGAATTTGAAATGTCTCTAGTTGGAGAGATAAAAAATTTCTTAGGTTTTTAAATTCAACAGATGAAGAGGGGTATTTTTATCACACAGTCTAAGCATGTGAAAGAGGTGTTGAAGACATTTGGAATGAGTGATGGTAAAATAGTTGGGACACCAATGGTTATAGGTTGTAAACTGTCTAAGGAGGATGATGCTACATTTGTTGATGAAAAGGAAGTATAAATCAATGATAGGGAAACTACATTATGTTGTTAATAGTAGATAGGATATTGCTCATGCAATTGGTTTAGTTGCTAGATTTCAAAAGAATCCAAAGGAGACACACTTGATAGCAACTAAAAGGATATTCAAATATTTGAAAGGTACTATTGACTATGGATTATGGTATCCATATGCAGGTAACTTTGATATTAAGGTTTATACAGATGCAGACTGGGCAAGAAATGTTGATGATAGGAAGAGAACAACCAGTGGTGCATTCTTTCTTGGAGGAAGACTTGTATCTTGGAGTAGAATACATAAGTCCCAAAGCTAATTGAAGAATATTGAAGTAGGATTGGTATAGAGTGGAGTTATTCCATAGGGGGAGTATCAAGTTACAGATTGTTGATGCAGAATAGTGAAGTATGACACTACATGTTTTTCTTTCACTTTGGCATTCTTGTCAAAGGGGGAGAAGAACTATATGATTATGGGGAGAAGAACTATATGATTGATAGAGAAAATATCTATAGCTAGTTACCACCTAAAGAAATGGAGACTTAGTTCAAGGAGAGTACATGGTAAAATGTAAACTAGGATTCCTATACCAGTGTATGTGCATTACTCTCAATCGTCACAATCCAGGGTATTGATATTTGTATTGCCATCAATGCCAAAGGGGGAGATTGTTGGTATTTACATGAAGATTGCATTGATGAACTATTTTTTTGTCATTGATGTCAATTATAACTGGTAATAATATTGTTATGATGATTTTTTGTAACTAGTAGGTGAGCTAGTGAAGGAAACTGGTATTACTTGAGAAGTAGTGAGTTCAACTGGTAACCCTTCCCATTGATGTGCTAAACCCTAACCAATGGATCTTGGTGAATTGGTTGTACTGGTTTATGATTAAATGATGAATGGTAATGATTATGCCACATATGCATGTTGTACGTGAAGAGTTTCAAATGATTTTGGCATGTAGAGATAATAGTTTTATCTTGGGAATGAGTGAGTACATTTCATGAAGTAGAAACCGCGTGATGAGTTACAAGAATCGATGAAGCGGTGATCAAGGAGCGGTCGAGCTTGTCTTGAATAGTGTGAAATTGTTACTATGTAATCCAACGGTCATACTTGAACCGATTTGTTTGTAATCTCTATGAGATCTTAGTTTTGTGATGTGTTACCAACCTATTGTTTTGCTTATAAGGTCGGTGAGTTGTTTTCTTATAGTGTCGACAATTTTGGTTAAGTGTAAGTGTGATTGGTTGCCAAACTAGAAGGTGTATCTGTAGTATGTGTGAAGGAAAATAGAAGCAAGAAAGGGATTTAATCAAGCAGAGTAGTGTTATTCACCAGATCAGCAAACCCTTGCTATTCTCTAACAATTACAACAGTCAAATCCCTTAACCGAGTAAGCTTTAATAAGATTAGTTCAATCTAAATCCTCTAACCAGGTGATCCATTAGCTTGGATTTAAAATCCTCTACCAAGGTTACTCCTAATAGGGTATTGCGTCTAATAGGGCATTATAGTCAATCCCTTAATTGGGTGGTCCCTATCATGATTTGTTCCTAACAAAACTTTTTGTAAAGCTTTAATAGGCTTGGACCCTAATATGGAAAAATTCAGAAGAGTTCAGAATACTTGTGGGTATTCATCCCCACCTTGGTTTTTCCCATTTGGGTTTCCATGTTAAAATCATTGTGTCAAGTGGTGAATGTTTTTGTGGATATGTTTGTTATGGTTAATTTTGTTAACTAATATATCCACTTAGATATGATAAGATGACTGATAGTAATCTAAAATGTTCTTTTACTATTGTTAGTAAAGTATTTAAATTTTTTTGTTAAAAGGTTTTGAAAGTTTCACAATTGTTATACTATTATTCTAATATGGCAGTCAACATGTATAGTTGATAGTGATATTGTAATTTGTAGTTCAGTTTTTGAACCAATTAGTTATGAGATTGACTTGTGAGATTTTTGTTGAGGTTGGTGAAAGTTTAATCAGTTTTCTATCTATTGATTCACCACCCCTCCCTCTCAGTAGTTATTGATTTATCATACCATCAATAATAACTATGTAGGCATGATGTCAAAAGCACCACTATATGATAAAGATAACTTGAATCTTTGTCTTAAAGACTTAGGGCAAGAATAACCACCACATCTAGATTGGTTTGAAAATGATGAAGCTATAACAAAATTCATGGGTGTTAGAGATGAATCCCTATATGATGGCTACAAAGAAGGTTTTGCAATATATCTTGATAGGACAATATACATTGGAGAGGCAAGATCCTCTATTTCACAAAGATGTGATGAGATCAAAAGCAATGGTAAAAGAAGATTAGAGGATTTTCCTATTGAGCAAGAAGACCCACCACATCTAGATTGGTTTGAACATGATGAAGCTATAGAAAAGTTCCTAGGTGTCAAAGATATAATTTCATATGATGATTATAAGGTAGGTTTTACAATAGAATTTGACAGGACAATGCATTTTGGAGAGGAAAGTTCTTATACTTCACAAGATAATGATAAGATTAAAAGAATTGGTCAAGGAAAGTTAGCTGATCTACCTATTGAGAAATAAAGTTCCATGATGCTTGTAGAAAAGACAAAAGAAATTAACATAGGAGAAGATAATTTTTTACATAACCTACACTTGGTAGAATCATTGAATCTAGAAGAGAAAGACAAATTCATCCAATTATTCAAACAACCACCATATGTTGATATGCCAGAACTAGATCTAAAATTAGTAACCCATAATCTACCCTTGTTTCTATGAATCAAGCCATACAACAATTTTTTTGTAAGAAGTATCCACAGATCACTTTTAAAGTAAAGTTACAGAAGCTGTGGGACTTGGAATTCATAAGACCCATTGATTATTGTTAGTTTAGATTTTATTTGCATTTCATTTCCCTTTCATTGCATTGCATATTTTGCTTCCAAGTTATATCATAGTTGCATTTTTATATCATATAGTTTTGTGTTCACATATAACTGCATCAATAAAACAAGCTAATTATCTTAGTTAATCACTTGTTTGCACATGAATGAGGTGATGTTTATCTCATTTCTTAGATACTTGAGAAGGAAGTTTTCAAAACCCAAGGTCAATTATCTTCAACATCACCTTATAGTTAGGGTTTTTCTATGGTTGGGTAGAATTTTCACTATTGTGCCTTGTCTTCCAAGCCTATCAATTCCTATATTTAACACATTAAATGGTTGCTATAAATCATTATAGACACGTAGTTGATCATATGGCAAGTGAAAAATCCAAAATTTTGCATTAGCCCCATTGTAATTGTCACAACCATGTAGGTTTCATTACTTACAAGCCAATGCAAGAGAAAAATATAAAACGAGTAATGTCTACTTACGTATCAAAATATCAAGGCAAAAGATAAAATATATATAACTAAAATATCATGAATAAAAAGTGCAATAAAAGCATGGATATGGGAACACGTGAGTAACTCCATTAGGGATATGGACGCCTACTAAAAATAGAGTAATATTCGAGAGATTAAAATGATAATATCATTGGGGCTATAGACATTTGACTGGCAGTGATGCTCTATCTAGGATACTTTTGAAGTCAAAATAAACTACATAGCTAGTCACATAGGATGCTAAGGGTCTCCAATGATCATAAGAGTTGGAATAAATTTAATTGCACACACATAGGCCAAATAAGACAAAAACTTTCAGGAATGAGTGGGGAAGTTTTCCACGCCTTCATTTACAAATCTTAGTCACTCATTGTGTTAAGGTAATTGGTCCAATGGTTCTTTCCAATCAAATGGATGCCAATCTCTAAAATATTTTATACCTTCACAACAATCAATATATAACGTAGTGATAAACATAGAGAGTCATCCCTATCCAAATAGGAAATACATTTTCATCCTACACATTATATTCCATAGTATAGTTTCATATCAAAAATTTAATTGTCTCCAAGTGCATTGTATTGATCATTATATTATAACACGCTACTACACCAAGGGAATAGCTGAAAAAATCCCTAAAAAGGATAAAATGTCTTGGAAAATCCCCAAAAAGAAAAAAAGTCTTGAAAAAATACCGAAAATGTTCAAAAACAATATTGAAAAATGATACAAAAATATTCAAATTCTAAAAACCTTAAAAATTATTCCTGAAAAAGCACAGAAACATCGAAAATGCTCTTGGAAAAGAACTAAAAAATCAAAAAGCAATTAAAAAAAATAAAAAAACTTGTAGTTAAATGTCTCGCAAGACTCAAACACCATAACAGGTACCCAAGGATACAACCATCAAAGCAACAATCTATAATCAAACTCATCCAGTTGTCTTATCAATTATATCAATTATCCATATCAAGTGATCATTATCTTGTCCTAAATAGAAGAGGATACACTCAAAATCTAACAGGTCAATCTTAAACCGGGTCCATGCTTTCTGAGATCAGAGATTATCAACCATAACACCAAACAATTAAAGTGGAAGCGTAGATCAATATACTTGTTAAATTTTGTCCTAGTTAGTCTTTATCTATTATCATTTGGCAATAGATCATGTTTCTATGCTACTCAAGGATGTCTACAAGTGACTAGAGGAATTGGGTGTTAGCTTGATTATGATTGTAATGGATGACTTCATGTGTTTTCATTGATGGCACATATATACACACACATATGTTCACATTGTCATAGTCATCTTAGTTATGACAAACTGGTATTACTCCTAAGTCTTTGTATTGCCAAACCAGTATTGTATGCATAGAGAATCCAATCAATTTTGATGGTGTCTAACCGGTATATGTAGACAACCGGTATATCTAGGAATGGCATGACACTAGCTTGGAGATTCAATGGAAATCAACTAGGAAGCAAATGGTGGATAATCGGTCTATGAGCTGGAAGAGGTTAACTCTTAATCGGTATTAGTGTTCCAACCAATTTCACTGATTGTGTGATGAGTTATCACCGATCGTGATGAGTTATCCCTAACTAACATATTTGGTGGCAATATGTCATGTGTTATTTTTGATTGTCTAGATACACCACACCTAGGAATTTGTGATGTGATTCCTGACCCGAAATGAAATCTAATGTCTATATAATGACATTGTAATGAACTATTTTCATGATATGAGATAGAATTGTTAAGTTGTTTCGATTTATTGAAGGCATTCCAGAGTATGTTGGTGATGTAGTTTTGAATGAGAAGAAGAGAATCTATTCAAGCAAGATGTTCTACTTCTAGATCGCACAACCTATTGTTTTCTAATCACTACAACATTCAAATCCCCTAACTGGGTAATCTCTAACAAGCTTCATTGTACAAATCCTCTAACCAGGTGATCCATTACTTTGGATTTAAAATCCTCTACTGAGGTTACTCCTAATAGGGTACTACCTTTAACAGCGTAGAGCTCCTAACAAATCTTTGGGATCTCTAACAAGATTCATTTCTAGCAAAGCACTTTTGTAGAACTTAAATGATTAGTTACCTATTACTGTAGATAGTTAACTTGTGAGTTCCATCTCATCATGGTTTTTTCCAGTGGGCTTTTACACATATAAATACTCATGTTATGGTGGATGTTTTACTTGTTGTGTATGCTTTAATATCACTCTGGATTGCATGCATAGTATTTAGTAAACTGGTTAACTATCTTTACCGGTCCATGTTTAAAGTGGTATTATTTTTTATTTCACTATTTTACCCCCCCTCTCAATGCTTTATTAGTCTATCAATTAGTATCAGAGCCAAAATTCCTTAAGGATTAATCACTTCAAAGAAAACCCTAAAGCCACCATGGGTGATATGAGTTATTTAAAAATGGCTAGAATGCTTGATGCAACCAAGGAAGAGCTTGAAACCCTAAGGGTCAGATTTAAAGCTTCACAAGTGAAAAGGAGAGAGTTGAATTAGCAACTATTGGAGATATCTGATAATAGTTCTTTAGATGAGGCCAATATTTATGCATTGGCTAAAGAAGTTGAAAAATTAAACGGTGAAAAGCAAAATTGGAGAGAGTTAGAAGCCCTAACCATCGACCGGAGCCAAGAGCTTGAAGAAAGAAGGGTAGCTAAAGACCTAATCCAAGAGAGAGATCATGACATTTTTAGGATCAAACAGGAGAATGGAACCTTGCATGAGCATTGGCATGAAGAGAAGGAAGAGAAAGAAGCACTACAGCTAGATCTTAAAATGGAAACATCTCTAAGAGAGACTCTAACAAAAAAACAATGAAGATCTTACCAGAGAGCTCACTAAGGCTAATGGAAAGCTAGAAAAGTTCAGTAAGAGTTCTTCTATGTCGGATGAGAAGATCCAATCTCACACTAATACATTTGCGAAGACCAAACGTCGGACTTCCGACCAACTTTGTCGTCGAAAACTCATCGTCGGGCTTCCTGACGATGCCATTTGTGTCGGTCGTCCAATGATGTAATGAACTCATATGACGCCGGCTATATTTGCACCCCTCACCACAAATACCAGCGAATTTCTGTCAAATTTCTGATGGATGTGATGATTTCTCCTCAACGACCGTCCGACATGGAAGTGACATCGGATATGCAACATCCTTGTCGGACGTTTCATTAATTTTCATCGGAATTCCTACGGCGAGAGATGATGTGGGTCAAATGGCTTTTCCGTTGGTGAATGAAAGCATTGAATGAGTTCTATTTTTTAAAATTGCATTGAACATTTATTATTTATTTGATTCAGTGTTATTTGCAAAAAATGATTATCAATGATGTTTCCTTTCTCCAAGAATTGTCTAGGATCTTTCCATCAGATAATATGTAACATCGAATGACTAAATCTTTTCTTTACAAATGCTTATTTTATTTAATTATTATCTAAGCATGAATTAAAATTTATATCTGTATGGAAGGGGAACATACAAGCTTTAGAGTCATGTGCAAGCAAATTTCCTAAAAGAAAGCAAGAAGGCATTATCTTGAATGACATAGAAACAAGATCATCAGCTGCCTAGAAGAGAGCAATTGGAGAAAAGCAAAGGAAAGTGTTAAAGGGTGATAAATAGATAGAGAGTATGCAATACAAACAAATAATGTCTGGAGTGTTTGATGTGATGTCTCTAATTTATGTTCGGAGGGACTAACTAGTTTTGGAGTTCCTGCGAAACCTATTGGGCCACGCTTTGGAGGAAATCAATGTGTTCATGAAAGGAGCACCTTTTTTCTATTATGAGAATGATGCTTTTGCACTGAAGGATATTTGGAAGTCAATATCCAAAAATTTCTATAGTGTGGAACCAGAGTTGGCGGACTCGAAGTAATTGTTAGCTTTCAGAAGACCAAGAGGTTATGTACACAATCTCCCAATAGAAGGGTGATTTCAAGTATTACCTCTCCCCCCCATGACTATTCAGGAAGCACTTCCTCAAACAAAGGACTATTGCCCTCCATGGGATCAAAGAAAAAAATTGAAGCATAGACTCTAGACGATGTGGTGGTGTCCTTCATGAAGAACTCTGCACTATAATTAAAAATTCACGAGGGAAACTGCAAGATAGTGAAGAGAAATACAATCTTGAAAAGTGGGAAGAATGGATCTTGGTTTGGGTGGGGCCTAGTTAGGTGGCTCCTTTAGAGGTTGATGAGATAGAAGTCATATTAGGATTTTAAAAAGATCACACTCGTGGAACTTTGTGTCTGAGTGATCGATTGCGGTGTTTGGGTAATGCATTTCAAATAGATATAGTTGCATGCCATCAAGATAAAAGTCTTTAATCAATAAATTACCCATTTGGAATGCAACTGTATCTATTTGGAATGCATTACCCAAATACCACAATCGATCACTCGCACACGAAGTTCCACGAGTGTGATCTTTTTCAAATCATAAATGATTTCTATCTCGTCAACCTCTAGAGGAGCCACCTGAATTTTCCCCACCCAAACCAAGATCCATTCTTCCACTTTTCAAGATTGTATTTCTCTTCACTATCTTGCAGTTTCCCTCATGAATTTTCAATTATAGTGCAGAGTTCCTCACGAAGGGAACCACCACATTATCTTGAGTCTATGCTTCAATTTTTTTCTTTGATCCCATGGAGGCCAATAGTCCTTTGTCTGAGGAAGTGCTTCCTAAATAGTCATGGGGGGGAGAGGTAATGCTTGAAATTGCCCTTCTATTGGGAGATTGTGTACATAACCTCTTGGTCTTTTGAAAGTTGAAAATTACTTTAAGTCTGCAACTCTGGTTCCACACTATAGAAATTTTTGGATATTGACTTCCAAATATCCCTCGATGCAAAAGCATCATTCTCATAATATAAAAAAGGTGCTCCTTGCATGAACACATTGATTTCCTCCAAGCGTGGCCCAATAGGTTTTGCAAGAACTCCAAAACCAGTTAGTCCTTCCAGACATAAATTAGAGACGTCACATCAGACACTCCAGACATTGTTTGCTTGTATTGCATACTCTCTATCTATTTATCACCCTTAAACACTTTCCTTTGCCATTCTCCAATTGCTCTCTTCGAGGCAGCAAATGAGCTTGTTTCCATGTCATTCAAGATAATGCCTGCTTGCTTTCTTTTAGGAAATTTGCTTGCACATGACTCGTCATCTTGTATGTTCTGCTTCCATATAGATATAAATTTTAATTAATGCTCAGATAATAATTAAATAAAATAAGCATTTGTAATGAAAATATTTAGTCATTTGATGTTAAATATTATCTGATGAAAAGATCCTAGACAATTCTTGGAGAAAGGAAACATCATTGATAATCATTTTTTGCAAAAAACACTTCATCAAATAGATTAAAAATTTTCCATGTAATTTTTAAAAGTAGAACTCGTTCAATGCTTTCATGCACTGATGGCAAAGCTGTCTAACCCACACCATTATCCATAATAGAAAAAATCAATATAATAGGCTATTATAAAGAATATATACAAATATATGAAAGAACATTAAATTACCATTACAAAACCATAAACCATTAAATAGTGAAAATAGATATAAATTTGTAAATGTCTCCCTATAAACACCACAACCATAACCAAAACAAAAAAAATTCTTACCCGCAAAAACTAAGTAGCTAGTGAGTTGCAAGTCTACAACATCTCTCAGATGATCAAACCATTTCTTAATTTTGTTCTTCTGATTAGTCAATGGATTTAGTTGCATGTACAAGTTTTCTATTTGAAGCCTTTCATTTCCCTATATTTGAGACTTAATAAAATTCTTATGAGTAGGAAATTGATTCAGGAGTTACGTGTGAAGAATTTGGCAAAGTAAATGATGACAATCAAACTCAAATTTTATCAGTCTTGAAAGCCTTTTATCCTAATGGCATTAAATTAAAGTTCTTTCTCTATTTTCTGGTGATATCTGGAGTAGAGGTTTCTTTTGTGGTATCTACGAAAGTATGTATCCTAGGACAATGCAATGCAACCTCTGCTCCATCAATACCAGATAGAAGAGAAAGTACTTTAATTTAAAGCCAATAGGATAAAATGCTTTCAAGACATATATTAGGTATAAAAGGAAGCCTACCCTGTCATTTGAAGGGGTTTACCTACAATTCAAGTGTTCTCTTAATTATAAAATCAATTCAATTCCAAGTGAACAGGCAATCAAGTATTCATCAAGAATTGAAGGAGAAATCAAGTTAATAAAGATATTTAATAGAGGAGATATTTAATAAAGATATCATATTTTAAATTAAGAAATGGGCAGGAGATTAAGAATACAAACCTTCCATATTGCAAACTTCAAGGTATATTAAAATTAGTTTAAAGTGTATTCATTTAGGGACCTTTCGTAAAATATTGTCAACTTACACATCATAAAAGGATCTTAAAATATTCATTGTTTATAATGATAAGAATTTGGTTGTTCCATACACCTTCCTTTACTATTTTAAAAATATCATCGACCAAAATATTGTGCAGCAGTAGTATGGAGTGCATTTCATCTATTTTATGCCTAAATATTTCATCATACCACTTTCTTTTCAAAGGTGACTGATCAATTGCGGTGTTTGGGTAATGCATTCTAAATAGATCCAGTTGCATACCATTTATCTATCTTGATTAAAGACCTTTATCCTGATGGAATTAAATTAAAGTTCTTTCTCTATTTTTTGGTGATCTCTAGAGAAAAGGTTGCTTTGCATCGACCTAGGATACATTTAACTTTTGTTGTATCTACGGAAATATGTATCCTAAGGTGATGCAATGCAACCTCTGCTCCACCAATACCAGATAGAAGAGAAAGTACTTTAATTTAAAGCCATCAGGATAAAATGCTTTCAAGACATATATTAGGTATAAAAGGAAGCCTACCCTATCATTTGAAGGGGTCTACCTACAATTCAATTGATCTCTTAATTATAAAATCAATTCAATTCCAAGTGAACAGGCAATTAAGCATTGAAGGATAATTCAAGTTGGTGCAGGTGCATTTGGAAGACCAAAGGACTCAATGAAGTTGTTAAAGACTTTTGAAGGTCTTAGGAGTGAAGAGCCAATCAATTATGATGTCTTAAGGGGGTAGCCTTAAACAACACACACTAAGCTTTGACTTCTTAGGTATGTTGTGGGCCCATTCCTTCCCTTGACGTCCCTTCCCATCCATTTCCATTAAAAATACAATCATCGTTAGCATTTGAATTCAAACAGTGTTCCCACGTTTGACTGCATATAACAAAGCAAATGGCATAAGAAACTCTCATCTACCTCGTAGCTATCATAGAATACCTCCCTGAGGAGATATTCTCATGTCCTTTCCTGCTTTATGATGTCGATGAAATACATAAGCATCCTCACAATGCAGTCAATGCAACAAATAGATTTCCTAGATTTTCATCATATATGGACCTAATTGCCCCACCTTTAGGAGATAACTGTAGGAGATAATTTATTAAATTTAAAAGTCCATTATAAATAAATTAATTATACATGCTATGTGAATGTTTACTATCACAAATTGATTTTAATTCATTTATCTACATGAATAAACTCTTTATTTATTAGTTCTAGGAATGGAGCACTCACATGGGCAAACAAAATGCTAGGTTTGAGAAAAATAGTTAAGAGATTGGATATATTTTTTCATATTTTCCAAATGGCTTGAGTATAATGATAATATAATTTTTAAAATAGGTTTATATCACTTTCCTTTGACTTGGTCATGGAAGATCATCTAAACCCTGAATGCACCTTCATCTTTAAAAACATGTAGTTTAACGTCAATCATTCATATCTATCTTATCAAACATTAGAGGAGTGAGATTCTAAAAGTAAGAAGTACCAAGATGCGTGGTCTAGTAAAAATTTTGTAGTTCTAATTCACTCAAAATCATAACCAAGGTTTTTGCATTGCATATCTATCATTTATTTCAATTTATTATTAAACCAAAGAAAATAGGATTCATTAAAATCCATAATTCCCTTTAAAATATTATTCATATCTAAGAAGGCATGGAGTGGGATGAGTATTCATAGAAATAACCCTTTATCCTTTCCATGTGCATTTCCTTTGGTTTTAGTCCCATTTTTTTTTTTTATTCAAAACAAAATTTATAGATGCATCTACTTGTCTCACCATTCATTAATTGTTTGGGATTTTCATTCCATTCACCAAGGTTGGCATCTATTCTAAGACTCTGTGTCATGGCCAAGCTAAATGATTTGACTCTAGTTTCTCTCCAATCTAGTCACCTAGTAGCATGTGAAATCTATCTCTTCCTAATTATTATTCTCTCCATCTTGTTAATGACCATTTCATTAATGAATCCTTCCTCATAATTTTGGACAAGTAAGACAATGTTAGCTCAAGGAATCTTTTCAATCCTCTTTCAAGATCCTTTCCCAAGTAATAATCTTGCATATTGGAAAATAAGTTATGCTTCTATTTTTCCAAGCTACTCTTCCGTATAATATTTAGATTTACTCTAAAGTGCTCATTGTGACTCATGTTTACTACTCTTCCTATTAGTCTCATTCCAATATCTCCTACAAAAATATGGAATGATTACATTTATATTTTATTTGTGTCTCCTGAATATCCACAAAATTTGGAACAATAATACAATTTTTGCATAGACTGGAAGAATGCGGTCAAGCTCTCATTTTTGCACAGACTAGAAGAATGCTGGCAAAGGTTGTAGAGGATAAAGGCTAATCAGATTTCATTGGAATTTTGTAAATCCATTTCAAAAAACATTGTTTGTGCATACGACATTTCTTTGAGGCATCTGACCAAACAATTCATTTCTTAATTATAAAATCAATTCAATTCCAAGTGAACAGGCAATGAAGCATTCATCAAGAATTGAAGGAGAAATCACTATTGAACTTACCCCTATCTCATACAACCCTATGTTGGCTAGGCCCCACAATAATTAGAAGATCCTAATTACTACTGTCCTAAACCTTGCATTGACCATCACAATTTCACAGTGAGTTGAGTTAATTAGTCCATTAGCAAGATTGGGAAAGAGTTTGATATTGAGTTAGGTGTTGGTGGAAGGTTTAAGGAGGTACACTATCATCATAATTAATGTTAGAGAGTGTTGTTTGAAGAAGAATGGTCATGAAAGGAATGAGTGTCCTAAGTGCTTGAGACTGTCACAAAAAGTGAGTGTTGCAGCAGTGAATCTTCCTTTTAACTTTGTGTGTTTGGGAGGGTAAAGACCCATGATGGTATATGTTGAGTGGTTGGGAGGGTAAAGACCCACATATCAACTATCTACTTTGACATCCTAGGATGGTGTCCACCTACTCTAAAACCTAGTGGGCACTCTCTGTCTGATACTAACATATACATAACATGTGCCTCTCATATAACCCTATGTTGGCTAGGCCCCACCATAATTAGAAGATCCTAATTACTAAAAACACTAGATTCTCCCCTAAAAGGTTGTTGAGTCATAGAAGGCCTATCTTGATATCCCTATAGTCTCTCATACCTAAAATGAGAGACTTTACCATAGTTGGTTACAAACTTCTCTCATGCCTCTTGTGTCCTCCCATGTACCTCCTTTTCCATAAGAGACTTTGCCATAGCAACACTAAAGTCATTTGGATTGGCCATGTGTAGGAAAACTGAAATTTTGCACTTTCCACCCCTAATTAAATAATTGACAAGTAACTTGTCTTGAATGTAATATACAAACTACAAGAACTCCAAAACCTAACTCTCATGTTGAGCCACTATGAAACCTTATTATGTAAATTGTGAAACTCATCTATGCATCTTTGTCAAAAACATTTTGAAATAGAACACACTTTTAAGCACTCTAAAATGTTATCTGGAGAGGGTTTCCAATGTGAGTTGGTGCATTTTATCCTCCCAGTACCACAAGGTGGAATCATGTCCTCTCAAAAAATGCATTGAAAATTATGCCTTTAAGTTGCTCACATATAGATTCAACCCAAAGCATAAGTCCATGCTACGTAACCAAGACTTAACCTTAACCCCATTTGTGGATCTTAAAAATGTAGAGGATTGGAGATGAAGCAACTCTCGAATATGATCCTTTGGCTCATGATATGTGCTTGCTATAGTCTATACCTCTTTTATTTATGCATGATGAGGCTAGGTAATGTGTATTCATCAATATTCTATCTCTTCTATGTGTATTTCCCAAATTCAAGGTGAACTCCTAATAAGCTCCCAAGATGCAAGTATATGCTCCTCTACTACAAGTGGATCCTCATGGATTGTAAGATTTGAGGTCCATACTCGGGCTACTCATCTTGGTGAAAAATCTCAAAGTGATATGACCCTTCCTTATATTTCCTACACCTTTTTTTCTAACCCACACCTCATAACCTTTACCTCACTTCCTATCATTATTACCTTCCATCTACCTTTAATATCCCCTATCTTAACCTCCTCCACTTTCCTACATCCTATCCTAAACCTTAACCTCATACACACTTACTTTTACTTCACCTACCTAACCCCATTCCATCCTTCACATCCTTAATTTATCTTACCCCATTCACTTTCCTACCTTCCAAACCCCTAACATATCCTAACTTACTCTTTCACCATTACATCCTTCATCACTTACCTCCCTATCTTACCTCTCTATCTTATCATCTTTCATTATTTTATACCACCTTCCTAACATTACACTTACGCTCCCTTCCAAAACACTGACAAAAAATAGCACTTGATCACTACATAGTGCTCTCACGGTTCTGCAATAGGGATATCACCTCAATTTGTACATATTCACCTCAATTTGAGTAGTAGCAGATATCAGAGCATAGAGAAGTGAAGGAAAACTATAGTAGTAGTTGCCCATAGGATCACGAGATGGATCTATCACCAAGGTTGCTTTCTTTGTTGCCTCTGCCAGACAAAGGGAAGCAATAAGGAATATCTAACACCTCTCCTTGCAGGGGTTCCTCATTCTAGATGGAGAATCACCTTCACTGCTTTAGATTCTGGGATAACCTTCATTCAATGTGTGGTGTAGATTAGGGTCATTGATTTTGGACACTTCACCAGTCATGTCTATGAGAAAAATGATCAATTGATCGATGGTTTATTAGCTACATGGACGTTGGTCACTTCTACAGTCATGTATGTGAGAACAATGATAAATGGAGAGAGGGGCTATGTCGAGGCCCCTACTATTGTATGCCCCTACTATTCTATGGTGGAAGAAGATCTATTCCATCTAATTGTTTTCTTGTCAAAGGATCGATCCATAGTTGTTATGCTCAATCTCGGGGAAGAGGGACTGAAGTCAGTCCAAAGGATGGAGGTAGTTCACCCCTGGTTGAGGAATTTATGTTCTTGATAGTTCATTTGAAGGGAGGAAGGCTCTTAGGGAACCCCACTTAATTCTATTTCATTACCCCACTCGATCGTTCTCCCTCGTTATCAAAACATGCCCTTATAACATTAAATAATGCTCAGACTTGAAAATTCCTAACAAAACACAAAAACAAAAACATAACAAAATTCGTACCATGAAGATGGAAAGTTTCCTGTCGCTTGGTATCCTGGTATAGCTCCTCTTGCAGCACAACTTCATTCCACGGCTGGTTCCCTGTAGAGATAGGATTTTGTAATGGTAGAGGCAGGATGAAGTAATGGCAAAGGTCGACAGGACAAAGACGCGAGATTTATGAAATGACTTGGTCTGTTTTTTTTTTTTTGAAGTAATGCAGGCGGTTATCAAAATTTTGACAAATGTGGGCACTTTTTAAAAAAAAACCAAATGTTGCATTGTCGCCGGAATTCCGATGAAATCGGGCATTTAAAAAAAAATAAATCAAATTTTATCACAATATACCTTCTCCATCGGAAACCTCTGTCGGAATTTTATGCCAAATGTATTAGTGTCAGAGGATGAAAGGTGACACATGTGGACTAGGTTTCAATACATCTAAGAAAGGAGAATCTTCTGGTACCAAGAGAAACTTACACAAAGGTTAAACTACTCCTAAGGCTAACAAATATACTAGTAAGAAATATTTAAAACTTGTTTTCTTTATCTGTCACAAACCTGGACATACTGCTAATGTGTGTAGAAGCACGCCTAATGAGAATATAGGCTATAATGCAAATGCTAGGTATGTGTCTAGACATACCTATGCACATGTCATTGTTTTAAATGCAACATGTATGGACATAGATTAGTTGAATGTAGTTTTGGAGAAAACAATCTGGCACCTCACATGAATCCAAGACCTAATGGTGAATAGAGAAGAACCTATGACAAGTGGGGAAACATGAACTGGTAGAAACCCTATGTCAATTGGTTTAGTCCATATGAAATGGGCAAGTTAACAAATGTAATTTTCACCAATGGTAATAATTGTGGACATGTGGCTATGAACTGCAGAAGGACAATAGGAAGAGATAATGCGGGGAGATCATCTGGGATGGCTTGCTATCATTTTCACAAACCAGGACATATGGAAAAGTTTTGTAGAATGAGGAAGAACAAACCAGTTAACCACTTTGAAGATCAGAAAGGTAAGTAAAAGGTCAATGTTGAGGAAACCAGAGAAGAGATAAACAAAATATGGAAGAAGAAGAGTGAGGACAAGCCTGCAGAAGAATCTAACCCTTCACCTAGTGTGGAGAATCCTACACCGAAGAACTAAGCCCTATCAACAAGCCTAATGGCATCATATAGATAAAACTACTTTCGGACCCCTTGAAGAATGTATGGTAAAAGAGTTTTGCATTTTGAGTTGTTTTGTGAGAATTTTTGATATCATTATCTATCGAATTTCAAAATGATTGTCCATCGGTTATATACCTGTCAGTATTGGGAAGTTTTGTTAAGCGGTATAATAGCCCGTTTGTTATCCTATCGGTTGAACAATTAATGCAGTGGGTAATTTTATAAAAGAAAGTTTCACTATGTTATGTTTACCCTAATTGCATTCAAAGTAGTGTTCTTGAGCACCTGTAGAGCAAAAAAGAGAATTGCTAGCTGATTTTGAATGGATTTGTGTTGCGGACCAAAAGATTGAATTGCTTTCAAAGATTAGTAAAAGAGAAATAGGTGTACATTCAAGAGATCAACCAGAAACCCTGCCAGCACAAAGAAATTAATTTATTCTTTCATTAATCTCTCTCTAATTGAGTTTATCTAGAATGGCATCGTCGTCTAAGAAAGTAGAGAGACTTATGATTACTACTGAACCTAGGGACTCTATGGAATTAGACAAAATTTTATCATATAATGCATTGTCTCAAGTTCCTGATGGTGTTATGATCAAAAGTGATTTATCCAGTTACCTTGACTGTAAAATTGAAGATTTAGGATCGCTATCAATTTATTCTCAACTCAAATATTTGTGTGATAAAAATGGGAAAATAAAACTAGAGTACATTAGGGTTTATGAAAAAGGTTTTTTTAATGCAATATATTTTCTTGAATATTTTGAAGAATCGTATGTTAGGATAATTCTTATTCATGTGCATGGAGAGAATATGTATCTTGAAAGTTCACATACAATTACAAAGGAAGCAATCCATGCAGTGACTTGTTTTTGGCAAACCGGTGAAATTCCAAAGCTAAGGAAAATTTTAAAACAGACTATGATTGCACTAACTAATACCACCACTTATGGTCATGCATTTTTGGTCAATAAAATTAAAGACCCAAGAGTTATACTTGAAAATATGGTCATTGGTTATAGGATATTTTATTCCACTAGGATGAATAGTGTGTCACCTGCTATTGTGCATGTAGCTTATAGGATGATTGGCTTGAATGAAGATTATAACTTATGCGAGGCAATGAGGAGCAAGTTAATCTTGAACCTGCAATCATTAATAAATACAGTAGTCAAAAGTTCAAATATGGTCAACTGTTGATTGGTCTATTATTCTATTTTTAAAATTTCCTACTGGGAATTGGTGACATTCAATGGGCAAAGGAAATACAAGTGGTAGCTCAAATCAAGAACAAGATTAAGGTTGTAAAGAATACATATGCTATCGCTACAAATAGTTATTTTAATGAGTTCCAAAAGAAGATGAGCATGAGGTCAAGGCTACTTGAAGATTTGGTGAAAATCTTTGCAAAAGGCATCTATTTCACAGTTACGACACACTTTTGTCTTATGGAGGCTGTAAAACCCAGGGAAGATGAGATGGAAGAAATTAGCTATGAAGTCAACTATGACTTATTAATCGGATATTCCAACAATGTTTTGGCATCTCCCAAGGATAATAAGGAGAAAAGATGGGGAACTTACTAGGAAATAAATGCACCTGCTGAACCTAGTAGTACCAAAGAGAAGAAGATAAAAGTTGACAAAGTACCTCTAGTAACCACTAGTACAAGGGTGACAAGAATTGTTCAAGTCCAAAAGGAACTGGAACCCAAACTATATGCTAAGAAGCAAACTGCAATGAAGAAGAGAGGTAGGCAACTCATTCTTCAAGTAGATTCTAAGGATACTGATGCTGAAGAGGAACCAAAGAAAATGAAAG
>NW_026729930.1:0-30182 GCF_030272615.1 Cryptomeria japonica | reverse complement strand
GAGTGGAGAAGGCTATTTTTTTCACATCGCCACTTTTTGGCCCCCCATGATCCTACACTAACGTTTTTCCTTTCTTACCATGAACTTGAGCTTAGGTCCCTTATTTGGGGTAGAGGGATCTTCTATATTCTTGGCCTTGAGTTTACACCTTTTCCCAAGAGGTCATGCAGTATCGAGCTCTCATATCCTATCTTGAAGGCCTTCAATCTGATTCCTTTCTTTTGGAACCATATGTTCATATTTTCCAGAATGTTTTAGAATCTTTTCTTGATGGAGGTGGATTCCTTTTGATACCATTGGATCCTAGGGAGAGGAGTCTCGACAATATTACCTTGTACATATTTAGGATCCACTACATCATCTTCATCCTCCATGATGTTAGGAATATTTGCTAGGTCAAGATTCTCAATCTATTCCAGTGTAAGTCGACTGTAATCCAATCTCCTCACATCTTCATTTGTGCTGCATTCTTCCTAGATATCTATGATCCTATGTACATGCGTATAACTCTTTATGTGTTTATCCTTCATGCGATGGTAGTCGAAGTCTTCTCTCCCCTTGAATCTTTTCATGGTTATCCCTTGCATCTCATTTTCCATTTGCTTGGCCTTGTAAGATGTGATCACTGAGTAATGACCAATTGCAAGAGGAAATTTGAAGTTCACTTTATATGCTTCAGATTGCTAACCATGAAAAATTATGATCTGTCAACATAACTCCATTAGGATAATCTTATCACTCAAGTACCTTGGCAACATGAAGGGTTCACCTTCACAACAACCAATCCAGATGTAGTAAAATGTGGGAAACTAAATAAAAAGACTTATGTACTTCTTCACTGCATTCCAAGCTTCGTCTGAAACTCTTATTTTCTCTAAGATTTGATCAAGTGAGCACATCAGTGCTCCAAAACAATTATCATTGAACTTCAAAAAATGATTCAGGCTCTACTTGTAGATCAACTGGGGATAATACTTATGAATAGGGACAACATTTTTTTCTCTTTCTATTGCAAGACTTCAAAAATGTCTCATGGCTATGACATCATATATCGGATATGAAGTCATAAAATTATTGGGTATTAGTCACTGGGGAGAGTTGTTCACAGATGGAAGCACTAATAAGATCTCCATAATAGATCATATCCCGACCTTTCCTGATTATTTGAATGAATTGATATATTCAATATTGAAATATATGTGAGGCAAGTAGGCCTCTGATCCTTCTTAGGAAAGTTAATATATCTCCAATTTCTTCCCTAAATTCACTTAGGACATTTGGTCATCATGTTGGCATTGAAGTTGTCATTGATGTCAACATGTGTGTGTGCAGATCTGATGAATTTGTAGAAGAGTTGTTGTGATCAGGTTGATTGTTGTCATAAGTTGGAGAGACTTGCAGAGATCACAGTGATCAGATTGATGAAGATGGTAGATGCAATAGAAGAGATCAGCTATGAAGTTGCAGACTCCCACAATGCCTATGTTGTGTCTATGAAGTTTATGTTGGATGTTGTGAAGCTGGGATAGTGAAAACATGTATATCAGCAAGACCTCTTTATGTTATATCATCAGAGTAACTATGTCGATGCTAGTTCATGTGGGATCATGAGGATAAGTTTATTTTGATGGGATAGTGTTAACTATTCTAATGGGTATAAGCTCTAGGATACCTTATGCCAATCAAGTTTGTCACCATGGAATTTATGATCGGAGTAACCTATGCCGATGAAAGTGAGCTGACAGTATATCATGGGAGTAACTTATTATATCGATTTAACAAGTTTCCCTATGCTGATAGTTATAACAATTATGATGAGTGGTATTTTGGCCTAAAGCCTTTTAGCTTGGGATAACCTATGTCAATAAGGTTAGTCAACATGGAGATTGTGATCAGGATAGCCTATGGTGATAAGGGAAATTGAAGGTGAGTTTCTCGTTGGTATAACTCGTGCTGACAGAAGGAACAAAAGACTTCACAAGGTGATCATGATAAGTTATAAAGGTGGAATAAGTGGTAGATGTCATCCCAACAATTAAATCTATACCGATAGTGTTTTGATACTTTTTATTAGAATGAGTTAACTTGATGTGCTTGTAGAGAATGCCTCCAAGCAACCCGATAGTCCACATCAATCATAACCAAATCTGACCAGATGATGTGGCATGTACAAAGAAAATCAGATAACACCTGTTGAAAAGATGAATGGTTACTTTGCTGACATATCTGAAGATTGTAACCGACTTTGCAGTCATGTTTGTGAGTTGATAGACTCAAAGGAGTATGAGGATGCCAATTAGGATTGATAGAGCGACCTGAAGATTGAATGTGATGACATGTGTGATCCAGGTGGTCAAATGGAAATGTAGGGTTACTAAAAAGGGTGCTGACAGTCTAATGAAGTTGTTCTTGATTCAAACAGGGCAAGTAGTTGATGATTTCATTAATGGCAATCTAGTAGAAGCAGGTGTGCGGATCAAGAGGAGCAACATGTAGGAGATCAGATATTACGAACAAGTTATGACATCAAATTGTTGTAGGTGAGGTAGTTGATCTTGCAGATACAGAGCTAACTGAATAAAGAAGCATTCTTATGAAATTTCACAATGGTGGTTGAGCTATAGCCGAGCAGACGAAAGTAAGTAAAGATTACTAAAGATAGTAATCTAAACCCAATGTTTGATCTGAAGAAGGAAGCTGTTGCATTTAATAATGATGGGGAGAAAATATTTGGAGCAGATTATAAGATCAAATCCGCCTGATCTATCAGATGTACATTTGACCTTCAATTCTTGATGGTAATGTAGGCATTCTCTTGAGATAGAGTGTGAACATATGGCAGATGTGGTTGATGGAATGGCACGTGAAACTACCACAATACCAATTGCGACCTTACCATTTTAGGTTGAATCGAGCAGATCAATGGTCTATATTAAAAGTCAGAAATGATTACAAGTTTTCTATTAATGTGTCTAGGAAATTGGATTGCCAATTGGAGACTGAATGAATGATCTGCATGGTGCATAGGAAATTATCCTGACCATGTGACATGACAATGAGGAAGAATAACGTTGTCCTGGGGTGATGAGTTAATATTGGACCAATTGATTGCATGTGAAGAAGAAGTATGCAATAGTGAAGAGCTAGTGATTTGCAGAAATAGAGAGAGAAGAGTACTAGGAAACTGAGATCGATGGAAGGAGAGAACAGAGAGAAATAAAAATAGAGAGTTGTAATGACTAGAGAAAAAGTGTAGAGCTAGACTAGACAAAACAACAAAGGAGACGCCGCCAGAGAAGAGTAGCAAAGATCATAAGACAGTGCACTAGAGATCATTGATTAGAATAGAGTAGAAGTCTAAGAATAGAGAGAGAGACAGTCAAGAGTGCAGAGAGCAGAGAGCATAGAGAGGAAAGACATGAGGAAGCTAGTAAGGTGTTATAGAATATCATCTGTAACAAGGTACTTAAACTGTATTCAATATATACTCATTGTAATCTTTGAGTGGGTGCTTAGAGTTAGGGGTTGGTGCTCCTTTCGATTGTAGCCCATAAAACTGCAGGGATTGGTGCTCCTTGGGTTGGTGCCCTAAAGCTAGGGATTGGTTCTCCTTGGATTGGTTTCCTAAATGTTGTAATCAGTTTTACCTATGAGGTTGGATTGGAGCTATAGACTCTAACAACATTTCTCACTGAGATTCTCCCCACCATGGGTTTTCCTCATATACACTCATGTTATGTGTGTGTGTGCTCATGTGTTAGTATCTCTTCTCATGATTTTGTGATTATTGACATTAAATCTTAGATCTTTGGGGAGTAAATTTTTTTATTTTAGTGGTCCATTGTGTTCCAACAATTGGTATCAGAGCCCTAGGTTCCCTAGTTGAAAAGCTTTCACCTGCTTGGGTAGATTCTAGTGTCTGGACAAAATGGTTAAATCTGAGGGACCTATGTTTGATAATTCAAAATATCCTATTTGGTCTTGTAGGATGGAAGTCTATTTGTCTTCCTTAGGTTATGATGTTTGGATGTCTATAGTAAATTGTTACTTTACTCCTACTAGTCCTCCTACTTATCTTGAAGCTAAAAGAAGATATGACTACAACGTTCCAGCCATGAAGGATATTCTCAATGGGCTATCTGATGATGTATCTTCACACTTTGATAGATGCAAATTTTCAAAGAGTATATGGGATAGACTGAAGAAACTTTATGATGAAGAGCCTACCACGATTGGATCAAATTGTGAAAGCAAGAAGAATAATGAAATAGACAAATGTACAGATAATAAAAGAAGACAATATAGTAGCTGCAGTGAAGATTTAAAGAAAACTCCGACTTTCATGGCACAAGAGGTCCAAGGTGAGGATCATACATCAAGAAATGATAGTAGAGCTCAATCTAGAAAGCAAGATGTATTTGATAGTGATGATGAAGAAGAAGATGAAGAAGAAGTTATAGCTGAAGTGGATCTTGAAGGGGAGATTATTAGTGCACTTGATGAACGCAAAAGGGTGGTGAGAGACTATGAGAAGTAAAAAAAAATTTCTATTGAAGAACAAGATAGATTAAATAAAAGCCTTGAAGAATCAAATTGAAATATTGCGGCTATGGCAGTTGAATTAGAAGAACTCAGAAAAGTAAAGATAGATTATGGAATGTATAAGAATACTGTCACTAAAGAAATACACTAGCTGAATAAGTGTCTCCAGGAGTCAAAGTAAACTGTTGCCAATCTAAAAGCACAAGTGGAAGGATCTAAAAGGATAAATGAAGAATCAAAAATAGATTTTGATACCAAGAAGTGTAGGTGTGAGGAACTAGAGCTAGAAGTGGAGACTAAAGGAAAAGAGTGTCAAAATCTAAAGGATGAAATCACAATGCTAACATTAGAGTTGGAGAAGTGTCAAGAGGAGCTCAAGATGAGAATAAAATATGGAGACAACATAGGGGATTGGGATAAGATGTTGAGAAAACTAAAGCACTCCAAGGATACTGAAGGTGTTGGATATGAGAAAGGTCAATGTTCTACTTGCAAAAACTCATCTAAGAAGGAGATACATTTTTTTTCTTCGGGTGATAATGATAATAGACAAACCTTCACAGTTAGGAATGATCCAAGGAAGAAGATAGATGTGACTACAATGGCTAAAAACATGAAGATGAAGGCTTCTGCTATAAGGAAGAGTCATGTTGATTCAAAAGGAAAAGGAAAGATAGATGAAGATGGCTACAACAGAGATAAGGACACAAGTAGTAAGTCAAGGAGACCTCCTATTGGAAGAAGACCAAATTTTGTTGTTGCTCATAAGACTAGACAATTTTGGAGACAAAAAGGATTAGATGAAAGAAATGCTGCAAATAAACAACCCAAGGTCAACAACAAAAGAAGAAGTGGAGCAAACCAACCTACAAGATCCCCACACACTTGGCAAAATAAATTTCTAAGTAATTGGCCATCCTTCCCTGGTTATTGTTTCTCATACTTTGGTTACTGTGATAGGGCAAGTGGGTGTAGAAAATGATCTAGAAAAGGTCAAGCTCATTTCTCTAGAAATAAAGATGTAGTTTATCAAAATTGTCATGCACATGGATATAGTATGTCAAGTTGTAGAAAGATACATAGATTTGTTCCCATCTATAATAGAAAGAGTCCATTTGCTGCTCCAAGAAATGTAGATATTGTATGTTACAATTGTAACAAAGTTGGTCATATGAGCTTTGAATGTAGAAATAAATTTTTTTAGTAAAATGGTAGCCCTTCCACTCTCTCTTCCAACAAAATTCCAAGGCATACAAATTATGGTCAGCCTGGAAGAGATGGTAGAACATATCAGAGACAAATTTTTTGCATGGAACAAAATCAGAGGTCCTCCAAGAAGGTCAATAAGTTGTTTTGTTCCATTTGCACCTGGTCACAATGGCATGATTTGGAGAAGGAGAACAAATCAGGCTAATAGACAGCTACCTACTTCCTCATTTAGCAAGAACACAATGTGCTACTACTATCACAATTTTTGTCACATTGCAAGGTATTGCAGAGCAAGGGTTGTCCAACACAAGTAGAAAATTGATGCTACTCCAGAAGTTGTGAATGAAGGAAGGAGGGGAGTCAAGCAAGTATGGAAAAGGAAACAAGTGAATGCAGGGCATGAGGGGGAGTTGTATGAAGATCATATCTTTCACCCTCAAATTTTTTGAAATGAACAAGATCACTATGAAGAGACATGGTCTTATTGTTTCACATCCATGTACATAAGGATGCAAACTAATTAGAATAATAAATCTAATTAGAATAATTGCAGGTCTCAAGAGGAGACAAGTGATTTTTATAAGCAGTATTGACACTTATTTTTATATTGTAATAATGGTTCATATTGGCTACAACAAGGAATAGTGCCATGTGTTGAAAGGGGAAGAGTGAAAGGCAGGAGTGGTGGACACAATCAAATGATTCAAAGGGGGAGAATGATGAGGAGTTGTCCCCTTTGGCATTGTTGTCAAAGGGGAAGAGTGAAAAATGGTGTTGACATCAACACCAAAGGGGGAGATTGTTGGCATCGAAGTTGTCATTAATGTCAACATGTGTGTGTGCAGATCTGATGAAGTTGCAGAAGAATTACTATGATCAAGTTGAAGGCAATGATCAGGTTGATTGTTGTCATAATTTGGAGAGACTTGTAGAGATCACAGTGATAAAATTGATGAAGATGGCAGATGTCGTAGAAGAGATCAACTATGAAGTTGTAGACTCCCACAATGCCTATGTTGTGTCTATCAAGTTTCTATTGGATGTTATGAAGCTAGGATAGTGAAAACATGTATATCGACAAGACCTATTTATGTTATACCAATCTCAAAATGGTCTAATAAATAAGTATCACATTCTTATCAGGATAACTTTACCGATACCAAGTTGCATCGAGGAAGTTGCTATCAGCATAAGTTAGGCCGATATTGGGTCGAAGAGTGATATCGAGATAGCAATACTAAAAACTAGGGCAAAGTTACTTATCAAGATAGCTAAACATAAGCAGAGTAACATTTTCATGTAATACCATTAGAGTAAACTACCCTAATATCATTACATCAGAATAGCTATGCCAACCAGGAGATCGAGGAGGTGCATAAGAATAGTTGACAAAGGTAGAATAGCATTTTTTGGTCAATGCTGATAGTGTTAACTACTCCGACATCATTGTGTCATAATAGCTATGCCAACCAAGTGACCGAGGATGCCTATTGGGGTAGCTTTTGAAGGCAGAATAACACATTTTTTCTATGCCGATAGTGTAAGTTATTCCAATAGGGGAAGAATGAAGTGAAGACCCCTTGGCATGATCATCTGCCTAACATATAGCGATAGAACAAAGTAATTTATATGGAGATCAGAATAACTTATGTCGATATGGAGTAGGTCTTTGGATTTTAGTGTCGGAGTAACTATGATGATGCTGGTTCATGTGGGATCATCAGGATAGGTTTGTTTTGATGGGATAGTGTCCAAATGTTAATCCAAGAGTGTTAACTAAACTGACAGGTACACACTTTGGGATACCTTATGCCGACGAAGTTTGTCACCATGTAATTTATGATTTGAGTAACCTATGCTGATGAAATTGAGCTAACAGTATGTCATTGAAGTAACTTATTTTGTCGATTTAACAATTCATGCCTATGCCGATAGTTATAACTATTCTGATGAGTGGTCTTTTGGTCTAAAGTCTTCCAGCTCGGGATAACCTACATCGATAAGGTCAGTCAACATGGAGAATGTGCTTAGGATAGCCTATGGCAATAAGAGAAATTGAAGGCGAGTTTCTCATTGATATAAATCATGCCGATGAAAGGAACAAAAGACATCACAAGGTGATCGAGATAGGTTATAAAGGTGAAATAAGTGGTAGATGTCATCTTGACAATTAAAGCTATATTGATAGTGTTTTGAGAATTTTTATTGGAATGAGTTAACTTGATGTACTTGTAGAGATTGCCTGCAAGAAACCCAATAGTCCACATCAACCTTGACCAAATTTGACCAAATGATGTGGAACATATGGAGTGAATCAGATAACACCTGTCGAAAAAGATGAATGGTTACTTTGCCGACATATCTAAAGATTGTAACTGACTTTGAAGTCATGTTTGTGAGTTGATAGACTCAGAAGACCATGAGGATTCCAATTAGGATTGATAGAGCAACCTGGATGTCGAATGTGATGACATGTGTGCTCCAGGTGGTCTAACAAAAATGCAGTATTGCTTAACAAGGTGCTAACGGTATATTGAATCTTATGTTGATTCAAATAGGGCAATTAATCAATGATTTCATTAATGGTGATCCAGTAGCAGTAGGTGCGTGAATCAAGATGATCAACATGCAGGAGATCAGATCTTACAGACAGGTTATAAGATCAGATTATTGTAGGTGATGTAGCTAATCTTGTAGATACAAAGATGACAAAATGAAGAAGAATTCCAATGAGATTTGACAATGGTGGTTAAGTTGTAGCAAAATAGATGGAAGCAAGCAAAGATTACTAAATATAGTAATCTAAACCCAGTGCTTGATCTAAAGAAGGAAGCTACTGCATTTAATGATGATGAGGAGAAAATATTTGGAGAAGATTTAGAAGATCAGATCCACTTGATTTATTAGATGTACATTTGAACTTCAACTCTTGGCAAGAATGCAGGCATGCTCTCAAGATAAAGTCTGAAAATGTGGGAGATGTGGTTGATGGTGTGGCTCGTGAAATCCCCATAATACCAATTGGTGAACTAACTATTTTAGGTTAAATCTATGAGATTAACGGTCCATATTAAAAGTCAAAAAGAATTACAAGTTGACTATTGATGTGTCTGGGAACTTGAATTGCCAATTGGACTAACTGAATGAGCGATCTACATGGTGCATAGGAAATTGTCCTGACCACGTGGCATGACAATGAGGAAGAATAACACTATCCTGGGGTGATGAGTTAAGATTAGACCAACTGATTGCATGTGAAGAAGTATGCAATGGTGAAGATCTAGTGATTTGCAGAAACAGAGAGAGAGAAGAGTAGTAGAAAACTAGTTCGATGGCAGGAGAGAACATAGAGAAAGAATATTAGACAGTTGCAGTGACCAGAGAAAAAGTACAAATTTGGAGTACACATAATATCAAAGAAGTAGCCAAAGAAGAGTAGAAAAGATCATAAAAGAGGACAATAGAGATTAGAAATCAAAATAGAGTAGAAGTCTAAGAACATAGAGAGAGATAGTCAAGAGTGTAGAGAGCAAAGAGCATAGAGAGGAAAGACAATAGGAAACTGGTAAGGTGCTACAAAATATCATCTATAACAAGGTACTTAAGCTGTATTCAATGTATACTCATTGTAATCTCTGAGTGGGTGCTCAGAGTTAGGGGTTGGTTCTCCTTTGGGTTGTAGCCTATAAAACTGTAGGGGTTGGTTCTCCTTGGGTTGGTGCCCTAAATATTGTAATCAGTTTTACATGTGAGGCTGGATTGGAGTAGTAGATTCCAACAACATTTCTCACCAAGGTTTTTCCCCATCATGGGTTTTCCTCGTATACACTTGTGTTATGTGATGTTCTCTTATGTGTGTGTGTGTGTGTGCTCATGTGTTAGTATCTCTTCTCATGATTTTGTGATTATTGACATTAAAGCTTAGATCTTTCAGGAGTAAAAGTTTTTATTGATCACCACTGATTCACTCCCCTCTCAGTAGTCCATTGTGTCCCAATAGATCATTGGCCTTGATGGTTCAAGCAAGTTAGTGATTACGCTCTTCTTGCATTTTTTTGTATTCTTATCACAATACTCTGGAGCCATCTTAAAAGAAACATCCACATATTCATCTACATCTGGACATCTAAATTTTATGTCAAATAACTTAGCATCCTATTTGATTAGTACTTTCCCTTTTGAATCTATGACACTCCTAGTTTCTTTGTTAAAGTGAGTCATTGCTGCATATTGAACTCAAGATCACGAGTCATAACCAGGAATGATGCAACTAGGTGAAGGCCATTATTGATGAGCACAAGCATGTTGAAGCTTTGTGGCCATTCTCCATTCATTGTGTAATGCCCCGCCTGGAAACCCTGAAGGGATTAAGCCATAACACAAGAATAGAGTGCAAATTTTTTTTTTTTTTTTTAAGTTACAACACAAAAGATGCAACAAGATAGCAAAGATTCAGATTGCATAGCGGAAGACTTCAACTAACACCTAAAGAGTTTCCCAACGAGATTACTTAAATTTCACAATTCACATAACTCACACAATTAATCCAATAAGCTAACTATCTTAATAACGAGATAATTCTTAATCAGGATAATTCCTTTCCATAGAGGGAAATATAATTCACAAGCAAAGATTCATCATTAAGATCTATTCATAATCTTCATTCAAGCTTTTCGATTAAAATTACAAACCATACGTCTAACATTCCAATACACTAGGATAACATCATAACATAAAAGATCTTTCCAAGCATATTTAAATTCCTTAACAACAATTGAGTATAATACATTACTCTAAGTTACATTCTCATATTCCAACTTATTGCATTTCAAAAGACGATTACATAAAAGCATCTACGATGATTCTCATCTAAACTACTTACGCATTCGATCAAGATGGCATTCAAGAAAGAACTGAATATAAGCATTTATAGCTAATTCCAATTATCCACTTAACCATTCTAACATAAGTTAATCATACATGATAAAGCTGAATAAAGGAAACATAAGAGAATACATCACATAACACCATAATGATCTCGGAGTTCACCCCTAAAGGGCTACATCTCCGAGTCTGCTCAACTGCAAGACCCCTCTGATAATTAATAAAGGTTAAGAATACAAGAGGTTACACCATCTCAATCCAGCCATCGAGGCGATACATAAACAATATACAAACGACCGCATCGGTCAATTAATACATAAACGATCCTTGAAAAGAACAGGATCCAGCTGAACATAATCAAAGCTAAAACAAGAGGTCCATGAGAGCATCCAAAAAACTGAGCCATCACCACCCAAGGGCTAACATGAAACCGACACTCACAAGGGCAGAGACAAAGGACGACTCACAAAGGTACTCCTAACAAGACAAAATGACAACACACTAGCGAACGTAGGGACAAGTGTCATCACACGACCTGGTATGGATACCATGGCAAGTCTTCATAGGTTCCGGCCCCATACACTAGGTCACCCTGGCAACCTAATCTGAGCTTCCAGCCCATCCAAGTCTCATGTGGACCCACACATACTCTCGTGAAGACAAGGAAGATGGTTTGCCATTTCAGGCCTTCTCACAGCATGTCGAATCTATGATAGCACTCGTCCCATGTGTGAGGCACATTATCTTATTTAGAGATTACATTCTAATCTACTAAAGGTTATCACTTATTAGACTTACTTTCGACGGGTTACCCAGCAGCCAATTTGGGCGCGGCCCCCAATCGAAAGCCACTTTCCCATACGACACTAGAATATACTCGGACGAACTCTAAACCAAGGAATACACATGGTCAGACGAATGGAGTTCAAGAAGAAGAGACAATCATCAGGTCAAACATGACTCAAGGGTAAACACTTATTGACGGTACTCTAGCTAGAGACCTGACAAACTAAGGTCAACCATGAATCATCATTCGACTCACACAAGGAGGATATGACCAACTGTGACAACAACACAATACAACAGTCCACTCGAAACCGAGGACTAAAACAGGTACCCCATGTCAATCCATACGACAGGGTCCTACTAAACAAAGCAAAACATGCCATATCATAATTAAAGGCGAATACAGAAATTAAACTCACAATGCAATAATCAGAAAGGACAATATTTTCTCAAATTGATTTAGACATTAAAATCGATCAAGTTTTCTACAAGATCCAAATCAGATTATAGTTATCTACCTCAACTAGGAATAGGTTGATCTTGGTTTTCTAACTCTTAAGGTTCAAAGCATCGAACAGACATATAAGTCATAAAGAGTTCTTAAACCAAATTCATATTAATCAAATTCAGACAACCATGAATCAAATAAATAAGATATTTAATCTCCAACAAAACATCATTAAGTAGAATTTACATCGTATTCCAACGATTTTCCAATAACATATTATTTTCTATTATTTTTAAACAATACTACATCAAATAGCCATCTTCCCTAATCAACTAGAAGGTAAGGTATAATTTTATAGAACAAGATCAATCCGAATATAATTGACAATATTAAATTGCAAAATAACAGTTTCAGAACTTAATTAGAAGGGGTGCACAAATCATGAAATGAAATTGAATGATTAATTCGCCTATAAACTCCATTATATCATTAATCAATATCAATTTATCATTTATCCTGAAGATGCAACCTTAATCATAATTAAGAACTAATTAACACTTAATATTAAAATAATATTTAACACATTATAAGCATTTTTTTTGAATGGTAAAAAAATACATTAAAAAAAACCAATTTAAAAACTATGTTTTAAACAACAAAAAAACGCATTCAATAATAGGAAAAGCGAGGCGGCCGTGCCCTAACCCTAGCCGAGGGAAAGGGGCGGCGGCGCTCGCGGTGGTGCCCGCAGGTGCCGCGGCGCCCTGCGGCCACCGTGGCCCCTGCAGCCACTGCCGTGAGCCGCAGGCCTGCACATTCGCAACCCACTGCGGGCGGAAAAGGGGGAGAAGGGGGGGACGTGCGGGGGAGGGGGGAGGAGCGGGTGGAGCTCCGCTCCCCGCCTCCAAACCCCATCCACTGGTTTTTTAAAAACCCAAAATGCACGATAATAAAAATATAATATTTTTCAAACTTGAACGCACAGGGTAAAAAAAAAGAATGGATATTTACACAGCGCTTAAAAAAAATTTAAATCACAGTTCAAAATTCCCTCCTCCTTTTTTTTTAACAACAACACAATTTGTTTATAAATTTCGGTTTAATATGAAATCCGTTTTCAATGAAATTAGTTTGGTCTCAAGATTCTTGATGGAATTCATCCATTCCAAAACAAAAAAAATAAGTTTCCAAACACCATACAGCAATGAGGAATAACACTCCTCAATAAAAATCCTAGCCAAACACATGATGGACAATCAAACTGATTTTTTTTTTTTTCAATAACAAATCCAATTCTTTCAACCAGAAATTCTTTTGGCAAACAAGAAATAATTCAGAGTCCTACCTTCATTCGCAATCCTGGTATGGCTGAGGGAGAGCCCACCTGTCAGATCCAACAACATTCTTTTCCAAACCTCCAAAAATCTTTCCAACCAAAATCTTCTCCAAAAATGTCCATCCCCTCCAAATTTCCCCAAATTTGGGTTATATGGAAGAGTTGACCAACAATTTCTATTTTAGGAATTAAAATTTTTATTTAAAAAAAATAATTCTCCAATTTAATACTTTTCTAATTACAACAACAATTAACTTGCTTTTCAAATCAAAAATCGATTTCCTCAATTAACTGAATTTTAATCTTTCAAATTTCAGAATCCAACAGAATGCAATTACGTCTATTGCGATTAAATACCAAACTTTCTTTTTCAACAGCATAAATAAGATGCATTAAATATTCAAGATCAGTCATTAAATCGAATTTACTCCCAATTTAAAATAAGCAATTCACATCAACGAAAATCGCATAACGGAAACCAGATTAATTTAGTCCATAAATCTCTAATGTACAAATACATATTAAATCAAGAAATTACTAAGGACTAATTAATCAATTTAACCAAACACACCAAGCACGCAAAACGAGAAGGTCAACCAAACAGACGACTCGCAAACCCAAACAAGAAGGGATTACCGACAACGACTGACGATGCTCACTTGAGCACGACTAAGGTCGACTAGGGTCTTACGACCACCTAATCCAACTCTAAGGATTAAAAAGGTACACTCAAACCTGTACATCCAGGTGAAGACGAACCTCACACTCATGCGGCGTTGTACCTGAAATCTCCTGCAACCAAAGAACATACATGCATGCATATATAATAACTTAATGAAAGCGTTAGTCCGATGCTAATATCACGAAATAGGAACACTGAATAACTTGCATATAACTAGTGTGAAACCACATCAACAGCAATGCGTAAAATCAATCATCTGACTATCACATAATATTACGATAAACTAATCAAGATTAAGCCAAGGTTAGAAATAGATTAGGGCAGGGGTACTACACGTTGCATGAATTTAGACATCTCCACTTGCCCAATTTCAGTGTTGTTGATGTCTTTGACATTTGAAGAAATTGAACTCTTTGAGAACATGTTCAAATACTTTTATATTTTTACTTCATACTTTTGCTTGGTTACAACTTTGACATTTGTGATGGCAAGACTATTTGACAAAATCTTATTGGGTTAGAAAAACTCATGATTTCAAAAAAACTTGTAAATCGGGTTTCAAAACCCGATTTACAACAAAGTATGACTAAAAATTTCTAATCAAGTTTCAAAACCCAATTTACAAGTTTCTATGATGAAAACCAATAAAAATATGCGAATCGAGTTTCAAAAATTGATTTGCAAGTGAGGGGATCTAACATGTAAATCAAGTTTTGAAATTTGATTTGCATGTTAGGGTAGAACTCAAAACTAAACTAAACATGCTCATCGGGTTTAAAACTCGATGAGCAACTACAGTGAAATATATAAAAATATGTCCATCGGGTTTTAAAACCCAATGAGCATATTTTGGAACTTTGGTGCTTATCTAGTTTCAAAACTTGGTGAACAACTCTTGATAATGCTTTGATGACCATATGTTCATCAGGGTTTGAAAGCCGACAACCACCTTATTCATGTTGATTAGGTTTCAAATCTTGATCAACACATGGAAAGTGTTGTGTGAAAATCTCACAAATTGTGTAAGGAATTCAAGGTTGGCCAGGTTTCAAAAATCAGTCACCAACACATGGTGAGCATAGAAAATTCAATACTGGAGGAGCATCATATCCCACAAATATATGTGTTAAAGAACTGAAACAACCAATGAAAACCCACAAGATGTTGAATGATATAATTTGTTCCCTAACCAACACTGTAACATGTTGATTGGGAGACAAGTCCCACCAACATCCCAATGTAGAGATAGGCTTGGATATATGACTAAGTAACAAAAAAAGAAACCCTAAATAACATAAAACAAGAAACAATGAGACATACCTACAAAATTTATCACAAATGAGGAAGGAACTCACTCAAATCCGCAAGAACAAAAGAAAAGAGGTGCTTCACGAAGAAATTAAGTGATGAAATGATAAAAAATAAATAAAAAGTATAGAAGAAGAAATTAATTACAACTTGAAAACCTAATTGCAACTTCATTAATATATGCACGTGTAGTATTAAAAACGTGCACTTTAGGTTTTGAAACCTGAACTACAACTAAGTGCACTTTGAGTTTCAAACTCCAATGTTCAACCTAGTAAATTCACACCAAAACTTTTAATTTGGGGTTTAAAACCCAAATTACAAGTAAAGCAAAAAGGAGTAATTTTGGGTTTTAACCCCAAAATTAGATAAAGTCAAGAAAAAGATTAACTGAGAAAAGGAAACGACTAAAACTTCAAAGGGACCTTATAAACGTTAAACACGTTTTTTGAGGTTATGACTAAAAAGACCAAAATATACCACAAGAATCACCTTAAAGGTTTTAGGCCATTATACGGACACAAATTTAAGAGTGCATCCTCAATTGTGGACTTACTTAGAATAGAGGATAACAACCACGAAAGAGAACACAAAATGAGTGTGAAATTATAGAGGGGTACAATTTATGATACTTCAAAAAGAAAAATAGTTTGGCAAGGAAAAGAGTCAAACTTTTGGGATAAGTAAGAACAAATTATACTCTCTTTGTGATACTACAAGTCATGAATCATAGAGATAGCTTCTAGATTTAGGAGGTTCTCATTATATGGCATCTTTAAAGTCTATGTTCTTTTTATTTGAGCATTGTAATATGCTACCAATTTTTATGGGAAATAATATGTGTGTGTGTACCTTACTTGATAAATAATCTCCTTTTAATCTATCAAATAACTCATAGTGATGTAGGGAAGATTGTGGAGTTCACTCCTAATTTATTAATCATTGCTAATGGGGTGGTGGATCATGCATCTCAATTATATTCATTTTCATACTTTGTTCCTATTGATGACTTTGATTCTTCAGATAATGATCACACTTCTAGTATAGACTAATTTTGAGGATATTTTTGGTTACTTGAACTTGGGTATTCTCACAAGTGATATAGTTATTGAGCCTTGCATTCCATTTCGTCCTTCTATTGTTGTATTTTATAAAGCTTGTGTTGCTACATCTATATCATCTTGTGATCCAATGCAACAAGATATATATTGTGTTCCAAATATAGTGACTAAGGATGGCTACTTGATAAACATTGTAATTTTATTGTGGACTTCTATCTAGCAGATTTGGGAAATAGCATTGACATATATATATTTTCTTTGATAGAGTTCATTCTTCTTTAGTTTTCAGGAGGGAACACTGTAACCCTCTTGTCCATTCTCTATATAATCATTCTTTACAATTCGACATGAGTGTGGATACTTTGGACTAATATTTGGAGGAAGCATCTTTGTCTTTAGAGGAGATCCTTGTCTTTGGATCTTGTTCTTCATGCATCTTCACTAAATTTTAGATCATATTTTTTAGCAATGTGGCTTATAATGTATGATTTGGAGAAAGCAAATTTCAGCATCAACATGGTGACAACTAAGAAACGTTTAGAGACTTCATACATTTTGAGATATCTTCCTACATTTCCTTTCAGAAATGGGAAGACATCATTCATATACCTTTTATTTTATTTCTTCCTAAGAGGAAAAATTATGTTCAATGATCATGGACCATCTTCTATATCCAGTTTTGATCATCTATTGTTGGCATATTTTCTACTTTGAGGGGATCTTATATGGTCTTTCTTCTTCTCTCTTATAGGGAGACATTTTAATCGGTATTGGTGTATAAGGCTGCCATCTATTCCCACTCTAGAAGAATGGTGACATGCACTCCCTTAATGACACTTCAACGATATAGAGTTTTGGGGGGATATTCACCATCATAAATAAATATTAGATATTTATATGAGATAATTTTAAATAAATAAAAAACATCTTTAATTTGATTTTTTTTAAATGTAAACTAAGGTAAAATTAATGTGATATAAATAAATAAAATAAAAAATTCCCTTTAAAAATGATATTACTCAAAATCATGAATAAAATTTTGAAAAATACTATCTATTTTGATTGGGTCTGAGCTTGTTCCTTAATGCATCAAAAGTTTTCTTCTAAGATTTGGACTTTTCATTTTTTTCCAACGTCCATTGTTAACTAACTTTCCATTTCAACTTTAAGTTACAATTTTTTCTTTGGAGTGAGATTTTGTAAAATCGGTAAATTCAATAAAATATTGAAATGGTCGATTTCTATATAAAATTAATTAAAGAAGCATTTGCCATGTGAAATTTGTCCACTTAACACATCCAAAAAGTACTTTTAACCATTTGTGAATTCTCATGGTTTAGGAGGAATAGTTGTGCAAACTGTGATCATGCTACAAGGATTTGGTAAGTTTCATGTCATACACCAAACATATTTTCTATTATTAAATGATTGGAATAACTCAAATTTTAAAATATGATAAACAAAATCAAAGATTGTTCAAAATTTAAAATTGTTCAAGTATGATTGTTCAAAATTTAAAAAATTGTTCAAGCTTGTCTTCTTTTGTTACAACTATAATATTTGTAAATAAATCATATAAAGCCAATTCGGTGTCTATAAATAAATCATACAAAATCAAAAACTAAAAAACTATTTTGCTAGTCTTTTGTTGAAACTGAGCTACTTTTAAACTTCATAGTTATCAACGTATTTGCATTTATAGTTGATATAGATGGATTTGTATTGAGAATTATCATTAGTGCTTAAATTATATGTTGCCAGATTATATATTGATATTAAGACCAAGAACAAGACCATCTTTATCTTTTGGTTGAATACAGTGCAACCAAGAGGTATATATGTAACCAACTTAATTTCCCTCCCAAGTAGACTAGATAGAAATTGACTTATGAGTTTATTTAAGTCCTCATAGCCCTTCTTAGATGATACCCTACATGAAGAATAGTACAGATGGGAAGCAAGAAAAATATGATTAACAACTTGAAACTTGCCTAGTAGAAACAAAAACTTATTCCCCCATGCCCTAAGATTCCAGGATTTTAATTTTGTAATGAACTAGTTCCACATTTCTAAAATCTGAACACACAAACCAAAGGGAATAGCCAAATAGTGAGCAATTTGTCCATTTTTAATAAGATTCCAATCTTTAGGATTCCACTTTGGTACTGGATCAAACCGAATGATAAAGAATATTGTTTTATGATAGGATAATTTTGAAGTAGAAACTAAGTGGTATAGATTCAACACTTCTAGAACATGATTGATTTCCACCTCAAAGTTTTGTAAGAACAACATGCTACCATTAACAAAATGTGAGTTAATCACTGCAACATTGTTGGGAATATAGATCCCCTTAATCAAATTTATTCGATCGTATCTAAGCAACAAATACCCAAGAGCATCCATAGCAAGAACATATAAAAAGGGTGCTAAGGGACACCCTTGTCTGATGGAATTTTGTAAGGGAAAAGGATCAAATAGAGAATTATTAATAACTAACTAGGAATTGACATCTTGCAAAAGCATCTTAACATGTTTGCACAACTTGGGACCAAAGCCCAACCATTGCAACATCTTTAAGATAAATATCCAATGCATTTTGTCGTAAGCTTTGTCAACATCTAGTTTAACCAACAATGCATTTTGGCCCGATTTCTTAGCATACTCATTGGTCTCCCATACCAACATTACATTATCGAGGATAAACTTGTCACCAAGGAAACCTATTTATTTTGATCTAATTATACATTTCACCATTGATTTTATGGTTAATGCTAATGCTTTAGCAATGATTCTATAAGAGGTGTTAAGCAAGTAATTGGATGCCAACCAGAGATAGAGCCTTCATTTGTCCCTTTTGAGAAAAAAAAATTAAATATTTATTATTAAAAGGCTCTAAATAACCTTGCTCCAAAGCCTCAATGTATAAGAAACTAAAAGTCCTCCTTAATGTATGGCCACATCATTTGACAAAATTCAACTGAGAGCCTATCAAAACTAGGACTTTTGTAAGGGGGCATTGAGAAGACAACATGCTCAAGATCCTCAATGGATAATTCATGATCAATAAATCGACTATACTTAGAATCCACCTTTTTGGGTATGATATCTTGAATGTATTATTCCAAGATAAGTTGAGCATCAAGCCAATTAGAGTCTTCACAAAAATGTTTCTGATAGAAATATTTGAACAAAGTCTTAATGTCATCTAATTATGTAAAAATGTGACCAGACTCATTCCATATTGCTACAATGTACTCCTTTTGATTTTTGTAGTTTAAAAATTAAAAGAAATACTTGGAACCTCTATTACCTTCATTAATCTTGGATAAACTGTATCTTATTCTAGCTCCTTGACATCTATACTTGTCAAGTTTGTGGAGTTGAGCTTCAATAGAAGCTAAAGAGGTTTAAATGCTAGTATTATTTGGATTGGAAAGAAGCAATTTTCTAGAATGTTTCAATTTTCCATGAAGAGATTTCCCCTTACTTTTTTTTGCCGAGATAGTCTTCTTCCAAATGCTCAAAGGAACACAACACATTGAGAAATAGCATGATGTCATTAATCTCTATAAGATTCTCCTTCTTGAGCCTTACGTAAGGAGTTCCAAATGCCAACAAGTGTAGCAAGACATGGAGAATTTTTAAATGGGAAACATTGATCTTGTAAGGTAAATGGGCTTCCTTCCTTGCAAAACTAGACCCAGAAATAGAGCGTAGGATGGGAAAATGATCCGAAAGAGTAGTAGAATAGTTAACTCTACCCAAAATGCCAGAATGCTCTTGAATAGGCTACAAGTTGGGAGAGATATAAAACCTATCCAACCTACTAAACATCCTCTCATTTCCAATTCTATAATATGACCATGTCAACCAATTTTGGGCATGACTAGTATGCTTGTAATGAATTGGATCAACTATGCCAATAGAATTATGACAATTCAACAACTTTCCAAACTCTTCTATGTATGTTAAGTTTGTGGAGTTTGGGTTGACTTCCTGGAGGAAAATTACATCAGATCTCCATTTTTGGATAATACCTTTAATCCCTTATTTGTGATGCGGGAGGGAAATCCCCCTAACATTCCATGAGAGAATTTTACAATTTAGGATTAAGAGTAGTTTAAAGGGTTTCCCCTTGTGGCAAAGCTTCAAAGCAGTTAGCAAGAAAAATAAAAAGATCAATGGAACTTGATTCTTTTGCAGAAGGTGGAGGGGGTTTTGACCTTTGCCTCAAATTAACTAGAACAATGGAAGTATCAAAAATTGATTCTTTTGTAGAAACTGCCACAATACTAGTTGAGCATAGACAAAGTAACATAGGATGGCAACTTCACTCCCTAACACAAAACGTTAGAATTCTAGTCTAGGGTTTCACCTTTGCACAACAATGTTCGATCAACATTCCTCTTTTCACTACAATGTAACTTTGTTCTAATTACCTTTTGTTTTTATGTATACGAATGAATGAAATGCATATATATATATATATATATATATATATATATATATATATATATATATATATATATATATATATATATATATATATATATATATATATATATATATATATATATATATATATATATATATATATATATATATATATATATATATATATATATATATATATATATATATATATATATATATATATATATATATATATATATATATATAGTTTCGTACAGTTTCAAAGGAAAAGGGAGTAGAAAGTTCTTGGGCATTGCAAGAGCGTGGAAAAGGCTTGATAATTTAAGTCTACAAAAAAAAAATTCAAAGAATCTTTAAAGAAGATAGGGACATGAGGATATCGCAGGAGCATGGAAAGAGAGAGCAGAGAAACCTTTATGCATGTCACATTAATATTTGCCATATCACATTAATATCTGTCATGTCAAGGATTTTTAATTTAAAATATATTATATTACATTAAATTATTTTAATATAAATATAATAAATGATTAACTAATTAATAATATACTTAATTATTCTAGATTTTTCTCCTCTTTTATTCTATAACAATAATGGCAGAAATTCTCCGTGGATAGATAGGGTCATTCTGTGGTAAGTGTCATATTATGTTAGTCACCTATGTGATTTGATCTTGAGACATCTTTATGGGTACGTCAACATGAAAAATAATCATCTACACAATTCCTTGAGAACATGTTTGATTCAAATGAGTCCCCATGAGCCAAAATTAAGACAAAGCACCAACTTCGACAAAAAATTCAACAAATAAATACTCAACCAATAATGTATTTATAAAAAAGATTAGATTTCGTAAATTGCAATATTCATTAAAATTAAATTAAGTTTTATCAAAATGTAAAACGTGATTTATTTTTTTCAAAGTAACTTTTTAAAGATTTGTCATAATGTATTGATCCCTTATAATAATTTTTTACATTTATTAGAGAACTTTGATGTACAATTTTAATGAAAAATCTCCTAAATTTAATGAATTAAAAATAATAATGATAAGATGTTGACAAAGAATAAAATTTTATGATTACTTCAAAATTGTACTATTTAAATACATATTTTGAATATCAAAATATTTTTATTCATATTTTTTAACTTCACAAATTTATTTTAGATCAATAAAATAACTAATGTTAAAAAATTGAATTTGTTTATTTAAAGGTAATTTTAAAATATTGATTATAATTTAATAAGTAATATTTCATACATTCATTTTTAATAATTATAATAGAAATAATTTCAAAACATAATTTTACTAAAAAATTCATAAATTTGAAAACATATATATTCAATACTTTAATATACATTTTTACTTGTTACAATATACAATAACTAAAATTTTGAAATGTTTCTATTTTTTTAGGATTTTGAAAATAATCTTATTTTGCAATAAATTTATAATTACAAATATATATTGTGGAAAATAAAATTTCCTCTTTGGAACCACATAGTACTTTAAAAATCATATTTTATCCTTCAATTATTCTCTTTCATCATGATTATGGTTCACCCAATGTGACTCCAAACGTTGATGCAAATAATTCTTACACAATTGAATCAACTAATATACTACAACCAATAACATGAACTATGAAAATACGATAAATTTAATTTATGACTTAGACATTAGAAAGGATCATCTAAATTTGTGAAATTCTTTTAAAAGCCAATAATAATAATAATAATAACAATAAAAATAACAACAATAACCACAATAACAACAATAATAACAATTTTATTAACCAAACACCACTGAGTTGAGGGAGCAAGTTTCTTTGAAGCTATCTCTAATGGCGGGTCTCCTCTAATATGTCCTGCTTTCGGTTCCCATGAAAGTTTACTCCTAAAATATCTTTTGGTAGTTGCTTCTTGCTAAATGTTCATTTTTATTGTGTGTAGCTTGCAATGAATTTTGTATCGGTGGGTTGCGGCGGGGGGGGGGGGGTCGAGCTTCTCAAACCCTCGAATCACGTGTTTGTGTTGCTTTTCTAGAAGACCCTCTGGTGGCAGATTCGTCTTATCATCCCACTATTCCCCAGTACTGTCATGATGTTTTTGCAGAACTTGAATCAGGTTCTTATGAAGATAAGATTTTGGGTAGGAGCCCTACAAAGATGGGGAAAGCTCCCGACTATCCAATTCCTCCTGCTTCCTATGTGGTCAGTGAGAATAAAGTTGAGGTACCATATGTGTTAGTCAATATGACCATTCTTGAACTTAGTCTCTCCTTGGTAGGGAAGTTCCTGGGTTTTTGACCCTCTTTAGATTTGGTGAAAAAGTGGGCGTAGCCCCCAGCGGCATCTGCAGTACATAGTTAGAAACCACACCCTACAAAACCACATGTTAGATAAAATCACAAAATCACCTAAAATCTTATTAAGGAAGGTGATTAAAATTTAAGGGTAGCTATATGCCCCCACTGTTTTGGCTTGCTAATTGAAAAATTAGGGTTTTAGAAAAATTAACCTCTAAATTTTGAAATTTGCAAGAAATTGAAACTTGTAATTGTGAATTTGAATTTGAAATAGAAAAAAACACTCAGATCTGAGAATATAAATCAAAATTAAAGAAGGTTGGATTCACATCGGGTTCACCAAAATGTGTAGGGGAAAAAGCAAAATCGGGTGACTAGGACCTAATCCCACTTTAGCCAACACATTGGGAATACAAAAAAGCCTAGGGAGATAGCTCATTTTGGCTAATTATTGTGAGAAAGAGAGAGCCAAGGATTATCTCTTAGGGTTTGTATTCCTCTTTCTGTAAATGATGAGAAAATTTAGGGTTTGGTTGATTAACTAGATTAGGAGACGAACAATCAAGCATATATGAACTGAAATTATACAAACTTGCAGATCTAAAAATGAGACACTGAAAGCATGAAAGGGGGAGGAATTTGAATTTGGACCTGATGCTGAAAACTGACCCAAACTTACCAGGACTAGGGTGCCACGCCACTATCCCTGAGAATCTGACAAAAAGTTGCAACTAAAAGGCTGAAATCTGAATGTCCTAAACTTGTAACCCTCTGAAAATCACTAAAAAGGGGGGGACCAGGGTTCCACGCCCCTGTCTTGGGCAAGACTAGGGCGCCACACCCCTGTCCCTAATAGATTAGTGAAAATGTTAGACTTTTGGGCAATGCCTGTGTCTTTTGTAGATCTCTAATTCCTTTTGGGTACTTGTTTTTGAGCTTGCAACTGAAAAGAGACGGTTTGGGTGGCTATGTAGGGTTTTTCCTTACTCAAACCCCTATTTTGGTGATTTCCACCTCCACAAATAGTCGATAATGTACTAAAAATGTGTGTGCTAGAACCTTGTGTGTATGCATGATTCTAAATGAAAAAGATAAGAAACTAGAGCTACCCTTCGCTTGAGAGTAAACCCTAAATGCATGTAAATGTAAATGTAAATGTAAATGAAAATGAAAATGAAAATGAGAATAGTTGATAAATGCTTGATGAATGTTATTGAATGTTGTTGAAGACTCCACATAAGGTTTTGTTTCACTACATAGAATTCTCCTTGTAATCGCTTCGCCAAACACTCCTTAAATTTGATCCTCGGATTCTTACAAATGAAGAAAGAGAACTCTTATGTATGAAACCCTAGATCTTAATTTTATCTTTAGGCTAACCTAGGATTCAGATTTCCCGCCAATTTCTTGGGGTTAAGAATTATAATATAATAGAATTGTGCTCCCGAAAATTTGGCAAAAAAGATGGGGACAATGTTCGCTTTCAAAATGGTCTGACCAACTTTTCACCAAATTTTTAGGGTCGTTAGATACGATGATATTAGAGTGAATCCCAAAGTTATAGCTGATTTCAAGGTGTTTTTATATGCGAAATCGAGCTTTAAAGGTCGAAATAGGACATAATTAGGGTTTATGATTAAATGATTTATTGGAGGAATAAAATAAAAAGGGGCACACTTAGGGTAAAGGGACCAATTTTATGATGTGAGGAGTGATGATATGACTTTAGATTTAATTAAATTAATTAATTAAATATTTAAAAGGAAATTACAATGCAAGATGCAAACACACTATGGCGGGCGCTAAACAAAGTGTGAAATTGTACCACCTTGGCAAGGGCGTACAATTTATGACACTACATTTAGCCCCCACTTTAGCATTCATGTGATATAATGGGCATATGAAAGATAAAGTAAAGAAAAGTAAACATTCATGAAAAATATATATCCACAAGTTGTTGGGCGAAGTGCCTTGCAGCATCTGTAGTACACAGTTAGGAACCACACCCTACAAACCACATGTTAGATAAAATCACAAAATCACCTAAATACTTACTAAGGAAGGTGATGAAAATTCGAGCATAGCTATATGCTCCCCCTATTTCGGCTTGCTAATTTTAGTGAGTTGAAATAGGATATCATGTTTACCACATCGAATTATGAAATAAAATAGATGACAAATGCTCACAAGAAGATTTGATACAAGATTAAAAACTAATGGAGAATCATTTTATAAGAAAGAAAGGTTTATTTTAAGATACTACTCAATGAAGAAAATAAATTGATGAATGATCGAAGACTTCCAACACCAAAGAGGAGGTCCCAATTAAGGATATGTATTTAAGATCCCCATCAGGGATGCTTGTTCCAATATGAGAGAAGGAATTCAAATATGAATACACCTCTACAATCAATAACAAATCTTTCTAGAAGACACTACTTTGCAAAGGGAAATTTTAATCTCAAGAAGGAGAGATGAGATAGAAATAGGCTATTATGTTGCTTCCAAAAGTATGATTGCATGTGAAATTGTACCATCATGAATGAAAACATAATGAGCCCCTAGTAAGTGAGATACCAATGTCACATAATGATGAGCCCCTAGTAAGTGAGCTACCAATGTCACATAATGATGAGCAACATAATAGCCATTAATGTTATTTAAAGACATGATAGATTGAACGAGGTATTTGAATATGAGATGTTAAATTCTCTACTTTAAGTGAGATTAAAAACATGTATAAGATGATGAATGTTAAAAAGTCTTCAGAATGATATGAGTTTATAGGAGAAGAATAGGCCACTAAGTCATACTTTTCTTGTACACAAGAAATATTAGGAGAGGGATAAGTGTAATTTATTAGAGCCATATTCCTAGAAGAAGGCATTTTAGAATGAGTAGAAGATAAAGCCTCATAAGTGGGATTAGAAATATCTTGAGGAGATTCATAAAGAGATGTGTTCATCACCAAGATTTCCTTATGAGAGGGATGAGTGTTGAAAGAAGTTGAAGATGATTAAATTGAGGTGAGGTCATCATCACTACTAAATATAGCATTCACATTGAGTGGTCTTTTAGATAATTTGGTGGGCTTAAAAGGATTATATCCAAGTCCAAATGAAGCTTCATGTGTGTTATGTTCGAAAGGAACTTTAATTCCTTGTTCATTTGCACCACAACCATTGCCATCAAAACCATTCTTAGCTAAAATGTGAAAACCAGGACCATAAAGGGATGCCAAATCAAAAAGAGATGGTGATGTCTCATAGGTCTTTAATGCGATATGAATTAGAAGAAGAATTTGAAGAATTGTTTGAATTAGAAGAAGCCACAAAGTGGTTACTTAGTATTTTTGACAAAGTAGGTTTCTCTTTAGGTTCCTCCTTAGATTTCTCCTTCTCAGTCTTAGATTCTTTCCAAGATACTCTATACTCTCCTACAAAAGTAGGGTTAAAGTCTAGAAATTCCTAATCATCATTTGAGAGCACTAATTTGGGAGAAAAGATATCTTTGGGAGGAGATTCCAATTAAGTAGAAGGATTAGGAGTACTAGAAGGAACAAGATCATTAAGGTAAATAGATGTATTTGAAGAAGTATAAGGATTAGAAGAATGAGAAGTAGTCGAACAAGAAGATCCAAATTTTTAATGGTTCTTGAGGATTGGTATCATCTAACAAGGTGTATGTATTATTGATATAAATTAACTTGACTTGCCTATGCAAAGTTGAGGGGACAACTTGCATACTATGAATCCAAGGTATCCCTAATAGAAGGTTATAGTTCAAATTACCAAGCATGACATGAACAAGTGTATGTAAAATAATAGGACCTACCTTAACAGGAAGGGTTATGACACCTAGACATTGTTTAGCAACATTATCAAAGCCTCAAATAGAAATAGAAGCAGGTTCAATGAGAGAGCGATCCACCTTAATCTTTTCCAATAAGTCCACACCATAAACATTGAGGCCAGATCCATTGTCCACAAGGGTTCGTCTTATAGCACTATCATTGAAAATAATGATAATCATAAGAGGATCATATTGATGTTGGATTTCACGAGAAGGTAACTCATCTTGTGTGAACATAATTTGAGCTTTGGGTTTGTTTGTAGGATTAATCAAAGAAACCATGTTATTAGGTGTCACTGCAGGTGGGACATCTAAGTTTTTCAAAGCATCTTGTAACATCCCATGATAAGCAGGTGAAGTTTGAACCAAATCCCAAATAGAAATCTTAGTAGGAGTAGCTTTAAGTTGTTCAAGGAGATCATATTCCTTGCTAAGAGTTGATATACAAGGTGCTTGTGGAAGAGTAGGTTGAGAGGGAGGAAGTTAAGTTGGGATAACCGGAGGAGAACTAGGTTGCCTATTGTTTCTTGTGTTGTAGGTATGACAAAGCATGTGATAACTCTCTCTAGTAATTTTCTTAGCATACTCATAAGGGCTCTTAGTAGGATAACCTCCTTGCATAGTAATAATAGGTTTCTTAGGAGTGCAAAGGAATCATTAGCATAACGACCTTGAACCACTAAGATAGGCTTATGTGGGGAATTTTGAGAAGGACAAGCACCTTGAACTATAAAGAGGGGTTTATTAGGTGTTTCATTCACATGTATCAAATTGATTGAAGATGGTTTAGGAATATCAAAGGTGTCCTTATGAATTTTAGAAGAAGAATGAATAATATTGTTGGAAGAATTATTGATAGTCTCTTCTTGCACTAAAATGTTATCATGGATAAGATCAATTTTAGGAGATAGACTAGAAGTAGGCATTGATGTTTTAGAAGGAAGGATATTAGTAGGAAGGGTCATATCATCCTCTATCATCAAAGGATCTACATGGGGAATAAACTCTCTAGGAGAAGGATCAACATTACTCTCTAAGGTCTCACCTTTAAGAGGGAGATCTTTGAAAGAGATGTCAACAATCTTACCTTGAACTAGGGTATCCTTATGAGTAGAATTGAGTTGAGGAGAGGGAGATGCTTTGTTTTTAGAGGAAGAATGATTGAGATTCATGGAAGGTGAGATTATATCAAGAGAGTTATCAATCATGATTTCATCCTCTTTGGCTAGGGATTTCTCATGGGGTAGAGAATAATCAACACCTTATTCTAATGGTTCATCCCAAATAGTGAGGTCATTGAAATTTTTTTTAGAAATATCTTGCACAAATATGTCCTTATTGTTATTGCCAATTTTGGGAGAAGGGATAACATTGTTCATTAATTCTTCATCCTTAGGAGGGAGAGCATCACTACATGTGTTTGAATCATATTCTTGCCTCAAAATATGTTTAATAGGATGTTTAGGGGAGAGAGAATTAAGGAAATTGATTATGATTTCATCTTCTTTCACCAAGGCATCTTTATGGGTAATAAAGCTTTGGGGCAAGTAGAAGCATTTCTTATTAATGTACCATCTCTAGTTGTAATTTTGTGGAAGTGAAAAGAGGAAATGCCATTACTAGGAAAAGTAGGGACAATACCATCTTCTTGCACAAAATAAACCTAATGAGGGGAGTACTCTTTAGGAGGTACATTAACATCTTTCTCCAAAGATTCATGCTTAGGAAGAAGATCCTTGAAAGAAATGTTCATAACCTCTTGTTGCACTAGCATGCCCCCATTGGTAAGAACAATTTTAGGAGAAGATAAGTCAATGTTCGTAAATACCTTTTCACTTAGAGAGGCATCATGTAGGGAAGGTAAAGTAACACTAAGAAAGTTATTTATGATATCATCCTCTTCCTCTAAGATATCTAGATGGGAAGGGCACATTTTAGGAGAGTTGTCAAGATCACCCTTCAAATATTCATCCTTAGAGCATGGGAGAGTTTTAAAGGGATTCGTAACAACTCTTTTAGGCACTAAATTGTTGTAATACATAGGAGGATGTTCTTTAAGAGGGAAAAATTGAAACAAGAGAAGCTAACCCATTATCACATGAATGAATCATGACAACAATTTTCCTCTTTCAAATGATAACATATGCATAATAGAAGGAAATGTTCAATTTTAACCAACAAACACACTCTAAATTTTGACTTAGAAAATTAAATTTATGAGTGAAATGAGTTCCTAAACCAGATCTGAAAGTAATGATCCGAATTAAGCTATCCACAAGTTCAATTTTGAATTGAAAAATTAGGGTTTTAGCAAAATTAACCTCTAAAATTTTAAAATTTGCAAGGAATTGAAACTTGTAAATGTAAATTTGAATTTTAAATAGTGAAAAAACTCAAATATGAGAACATAAATCGAAATTAAAGAAGATTGAAATTCACATTGGGTTCACCAAAATGTGTAGGGGGAAAAAGCGAGATTGGGTGACTAGGACCTGTTAGAGTAAAGTATATAATTAACTTTACTCTCCTCTTAAGATTTCACTTTACGCATATTAGTCATTTAATAATTAATAATTAATTATTAAATGAACACCTTAGGGTTAGGTTTTCCTTTTGGTGTTGATCTCCTTTATAAGGATTGATCTCTTGTATTATTCATTCTCTTGATTCATTTTTCTCTGATAATAAATCTTTCACTTTGTCAGAGCCAAAACCTTTGTATTCGTTCTCTCTCTTTCTCTGTGACAGGTTTCTTGCATGCAGGTTTCTTTGGGTTCTGTGGATTTGTATTTCTCAAATCCTACATGGTATCAGAGCCAGATCTATTGCAGCTTGTTTAGACTTTTGAAAGATTTTGAGATCCAGGTTTTAGTTGCATCAGATCTGTGTTTGTCTTCTGTTTTTTATTTTGGAATAGGGGGTATTTTTTTTTCGATGCACTTTGAGCCCAAACGGACCTCACCGTTGAGCTCGTAGCACCCAAAAACCCCTATTTTCATATAAAATTCATCCGATTTGGACACAGTTGCTCCAGAAGGCAAATTTTTTTTATGCCCCAAGGCCGTACAGCCCCAGGGCATGCAGCACGAGGCGAAAAATAAAAATAAAAATTAAAAAATTAAAAAATGCAATTTTTTTTATTTAAAAAGGGTGCAGCCATTTGGAGGCACGCACCGCCGATGCGCAGCCTGGCGGCCACCGCCCGGCCCCCGTCGCCGGCGGTAACCACCGCCGCACCGCCCAGTGATGACCGTCGCCCGCGCGCCGCCCACCCGCCGCCCGCCCTTCGCCGGATCCAGCGGCGCTGCCACTGCACTGCACTCGCGCCG